>NC_067442.1:788071-991861 GCF_009764475.1 Pristis pectinata
TTATTGCTATGGAAATGTGGAAAATACTGTGCATTTCTCCAGGGGTTACGGAAACGCATGGGCGGCTGGAATAGGATGCTGGACAATCGAATTCAGGTTCGCCAATTGTTTGAAAACGACGCTGTGCTTCGCTTATTGAAGACGGTGTCGGAGCGGTCAGAGACGTACTGCTCCATGATAATGAAGGCAGAGTGGTCGCATTACACGGGAATTATGAGTGGCAAATGTGAGTGGCAACCGGACGAGGGTTAGAAGTATCAGGTCTGGAATAGAGTTTGGCGCGTTGAGGGAACCGAGACCAAATAGCACCATTCATTCCCAAAGCTGGCCGATGACTCAGCCATGATGATATGACAGAGAGAGACACGGGAAGAGCAGAGGGTGACATGGAGAACGGTTGTAAGGGAAACATGAGAGTTATCGAGCAGCGAGACCTTCCTTGGTTTGTTGTCCTTCTGTCCTCGCGAGTCCCAAATCAACAAATTCCTCCGCGTCACTAGTGACGTCATCTGTGGAAACAGAACACATTTCACGTTGGCCCTCAGTCGGAACCTGTGTGGAATTAAAACTGATGGAGTCATACACCGGCAGTCTAGTCCGTAACATTTGAGATAACCTGACAGTGCATACTCCTAGTCACGTTATAGGTTTTACACAGCCATCCATTTAGTAAAGTTGCTCCTCTGTAGTTCACTGACTCCATGCATGTCTGCACCTGTCTCCAGTCCCAAACTACTTGATGTCTTTCATTTAATATTCGCAGGTAACTTGCAGCAGGTTACCATCCATTCTGCGGTACACCTTTCCAAGACATTAATAAGAACGCAAATGTTTCCTTTTTAAATAATATTTTTTTGTCGCTTGTTAAACGTTCTGCGCTCGTACCTCCTCAGGTCGCTGTAAACTGATCGCTCTTCCAACCTCAGCTCCTGTTGAACACGAAAAGTTTGTTCTGATTCGCGAAAATGTATTGGCAGAAGCAGGTAATTGCAACAATATATCAACAGAACACAGAGAATATGGTGGGTGTATTCTAAGCTGAGCCTAATAGGCCCATGGACAGAAAGCGAATCGCGGGACATAGGGATCGGGTGAGAAAGTTGTCGTGGGAGACAGGATGAGCTTCTCATGTGTTGGAAGGAGTTCCAGTGGTTAACACACGGTTTTTGTTCCAAACGGGGAATATGAAAACACTTACTTGGAACGTATGATACTACAGTACAGTACAAGGCCTTTAACCCAAAATGTCATGCGACATTTATCCTGCTCTAAGATCTATCTAACCCTTCCTTCCCACATAGCCCCCTATTTTTTCTATCATTCATGTACCTATCTAAGAGTCTCTTAAATGTCCGCAGTGTATCTGGCCCACAACCTCTGCCGGCAGTGCATTCCACACACACACCACTCTCTGTGTAAAAAAATTACCCTTGACATCCCCCTTTTTCCTTCCTCCAACCACCTTAAAATGATGTCCCCTCGTGTTAGCAGTTGTCGCCCTGGGAAAAAAAAATCTATGACTTCAAAATGAATCAACCAAATAAATCTCTTACCATATAAATAGTGTTTTCATCGGGTGGGTGTGCAGTAGTCTGTGGAGAGAGAAATAAATAAATGAATGAATAAACCGGCCACACAGAGAATGTTATAACCTCTCCTCCCAAATGAAACCTTAGTGAATCAATGCTCATATTCATTGCTGCTTTGAGCCATTTTGCACAGAAAGCCTATTCTGCAGAAAAAAATATAAGATGCTGGCGGAACTCAGCAGGCCAGGCAAAATCCATGGAGAAACTAAGCAGTCAGCGTTTAGAGTCAAGACCAGAGGAAGCCCATATAAAGGGGTGAAACAGAGCAGTAATAGGTGGACAAAAGAGGGAATGCGTGGTTCCCAAAAGGTGGTAATAGGTATGTACGAGATAGTGATAGTCTGATGCTGGGAGGAGGGGAGAGCAGATCCACCAGACGTTGGGTCAAGTTGTGAAGGCAGGAGCCCCATGGGGGGAAGGGAGGTGAGAATTTGAAAAAAAAGCGATGACAAAAGAGAGATAGGCAGGGAAAGGGAAGAAAAGAAGAGGTATGGGGGCAGATTGATTGGGTTTACTGAAAGTGGGAGAATTCAATGTTTATGCCGCTAGGTTGTAAGGTTCCAAGACGGAAAAATGAGGAGTTGTTCTTCCAGTTTGCGTTTGGACTTCTCCTGGCGGTAGACCTGCCGTTTTGTCACCCACCCCCCACCCACGTCCTACCAGCCTACGTAAACGTTTCCTATCCCGTGTCTGTTTTCTCCTCTTTTTCTGTCTCCTTCTCCCCTCCCCTCACATCCCCCCACCCCGCAAATGTGGCGCCCGCGTCCTTTGACCCTCCATTGGTGAATCTGCTGTAAACTCCTCCCCAGCATCTGCCTATCACTCTGACCTAGCTCCATCTGCCTATCACCGCCTTGTGCCAACCCCGCTTCCCTTCTTTTGTCCACATATCACTACTCTGATTCCTCCCGAAATATTGGACTACCTCGTTTTCCTATCTTCAGTCCTGAAGAAGGGTCCTGATCCGAAACTTTGACCGCCTGTTTTCTCCAGGGATGCGACCTGAGCTGCTGTGTTCTTCCAGCATCGTAATGTTTTCTTTTCATCTGGATTCCAGCATCTAAATGCAATGTTTCTATATTCTACAGGCAGCCTTGTTTTGCTTCAGTAATTACAGCTAAATACCCTCTCACAGTTATTGCCCTATTGGGTTGTCATTTCCTCTAATAGGTAGAGAGTCCAGTGCTACAATAGTGCGGTAGTGAGTTTAATTTGCCAGCAATTGGTGTTCAGGACTATTTCTCAGGAGTTCTAGAGCCATCGAAAAATACTGTATGGAAACAGGCCATTCGGCCCAACTCGCCCATGCCGACCATGTTGCCAACAACCTAGTGCCGTCTGCCCGCGTTTTGCCCATATCACTGTAAACCCCTCCTATCCATGTACGTATCCAATGCCGTAAATATGCATTTAATCAACAGACTCCGTTTGTCATGCCTGCTAACGTGGTTCACTCAGTGTTCTCTGTGTGTCCAATGACAGACTGACCAATAACGTCGACATGACCCTATTTCTTCACTTCAGGGTCAGTAAGGGGCAGACAATATATCCGCCCGTTGTCACCGACACCCATATCCAATGGGTGAAGAGTTATTTTTTAAATTCTCCGAAGGACCCCTGTCTTCTTATCCCAGTCTACAACTGTTACCTGAGGAATTGCACTGATGGTTCTATAGCAATATTGCTCCTAATATATACATATAAGAAATGATGGTGATTATAATATCATCAGATTGCAACTGTACCAACATTTTGATTCTTTGGGATATTTTCATACGTGTGTAATAATTTTCCAACACCCGTCGCCACGTAATCTGTAGAAATACAACAAATTTAGTTACTTAAACAAACAATAGCAGCATAAATTTCCCAATTCAGAGGAAAGAATTTGGACCCATTGGATGTTCTGTTAAATTAATTCGTTTGAGCACTCCCCTTACCCTGTAGCCCTGTAGATTTTACCATTTCTGATCCTGTTCTGCTCCTTCTCGGTGACAGGATTTGGGGATCCTAGTTGCCCTTGAGAAGTTGATGCCGATCCAGTTCAATGAACGGCAGGTCAAGCAGTGCAGGTTTTATTTATGTAGGAGATGGAGCTCACTGATCAAAGAACTCACCTATCACCTGCCTGCGTGTGCCCTCCCCCCTCCACCGCCTTATTCTGGCTTCTGCCCTCTTCCTTTCCAGTCCTGATGAAGGGTCTCGGCCCGAAACGTCGACTGTTTATTTCTTTCCATTAATGCTGCCTAACCTGCTGAGTTCCTGCAGTACTTTTTGTGTATTGCTCCAGATTCCAGCATCTGCAGAATTTCTTGTGCCTCACTGAGTAAAAACTAAGATTGCCATTCAATTTCGATTCAGAGTCTGAGGACGCTGGATGTTAACGAGCGATTAAAATGTAGCAAGGTGTGACATTCCATACAGGAGCCGTTCAATACAGACGTATTCATCCTCAGTCACCTCCGCCGCTGACGCTTTTCACTGGAATATAACCCTCTGTACAGCAGTTGAAAGCCATCCCACAAGAACTCATGATTGCAAATGCAGCTGTCACATTTTTCACTCTAAGAATAATAGCAGCGTCTCTATGAAGTGAACGGATCAGATCATATACATTCATGTAATTCCTGTTACATAAAATCATGGAGTGTTACAGCAGGGAAGCAGGTCCTTCAACCTGACCTATCCATGCCAACCGACATGCCCCTCTTACTTGATTCAGTTTTCCTGCATTTGGCTCATTTCCTTCAGTACATTTCAGATCCATTCCCCTGTCCAAATGGTTTATAAACGCAGTGATTCTGCTTCACTCTACCACCTCCCCTGCCAGGCAGTTCTATATATCCACCAAACTTTGTGTGCAGAAGATGCCCCTCTGATCTAATTTAAATATTTGCGCTCTCACCCACGTCCTTTCTTCCCCTTCTGTGTATCTCATAATTACGTAAATATCCGGAAGGTCACCCTCAGCCTCCGGCGCTGTACTGAGAACAATCCCAGCCTATCCAATTTCCTTGGAACTAAAGTCCTCCCAACATCATGGCAAATTTCTTCCACTCACTAACACATCAGTTCTACTCTGTGGTGAACAGAACTGTACAAAATATTCCAAGTATAGCCCAACCTAAGCCTTGTACAGGTGGCAGTGCAAAATGATTTCCACTCACTGTTTACTCCTGAGTTTATGGTCGTGTCATACTTCGGCGGTTTGTTCGACCTGAGTAAAGAGAAACGGGTCAAAATGTCAAAATTCTGGAGGGACAAAAGAGATCGTTTCAAAAGGGAAATTCAGTGAGTGCGAATTTCGACAGACTTCACATTTATTGTTGTTTGTTGACAGCAGAGTATAAGACGGTGAAGCAGGACAGATCAAAGTATTTGTTCTGGACACAGGGTTGTCACCAGGAGAAAGCGCTGCATTTTCATTGTAATACTAGTCCTATTTGTGGTCAAACGACCGTATTTTCGAGGAAAGGATATCGACTTGAAAAGTTTCTCTCACCACGGATGCCCCCTGAGTTCATGAACAGGCAAGACAGGAAAGGGACGGAAATCGCCTTTCCAGATGGAGATGTGAGAATCGGCTAGGATTACGAAATGATATCATGTGTTCTTGGTCATTGGACGGATTGATTCAGTCACGTTGAACATCACCGTCTCTGAAACTGAAGCGTAACTCTGAGGGGAAATTGAGAACTTGAGATGTTGTTTCCACTAGTGGAGGTCTCCAGAACAAGAGGACAGAGACCAGAAAAAGGAATCGCCTGTACCAGAAGGAGGAGAGGAGGAATTTCTTCCACCAGAGGGCGGAGAATCTTTGGATTCTCTCCTCCTGTGGAGTTGGAAGCATTGAACATATTCATGGCCGAGAGTGACAGATCCTTGGAGATAAATTGTACCGAGGCGAAAATAAAATGAGCCACCATCTTCTTGAAGGGCATAATAGGCTCTAGGGGCTGAGTGGCCCTCTCTAGCTTCTGCTTCTCACGTTCAGATGATGGGATTTAAACGGACGATGCTAAATTAATAATGCAGGCCTTTTCATGCAACACAGGAAGCACAGTGGAGCGGCCGTCATTCGTAACGCGCAGATCCAGCCAACTCTGCTTGATGCTGCCTCCACACCACCCACCACCCACCACCGCCCCACCCCACCCCGCCGGTATTGCATCTGTGGCGTTTCCACATTCTCCAGTGACATATGTTTTGCAGCCTGGTGCTCCGGATTCATTACACATCCCAAACACGTGCGGGGAACGTGGGTTCACTCTCCGCTACAAACCTCACCGAGTGAAGTATGTTGGCAGATCTGCTGGGAGGCATTGGACCAGTGAGGGAGGATAGATTACAAAGGAAGATAAATGGAGAAGGCGACGGGTGATGGGCCGAAGGCCCGTTCTATGTCACAGAGGTCTGAGAAGTACCTTTATTGCTACACTATTATTGTTACGAAGAATGAATGACTGGCAAAAATACTCATTGGTCACTGCAGGACATCAGATCTCGAGAGTATATTCAGGTTATGGAACAATGAAACGTATTTACCTGCTTGTATTTGTCTTGATGGACCAGGCAGCTAATCCACCCACAAGCCCCACTCCAGCAAGAACGCCAATCACAATCCCGGCTATCGCTCCAGGTGACAAACCTCCAAGAGAGACATGTTTTCTTTCTGAAAATGAAGTTGGGGAGATAATGACACAGAATCCAACGGAACGTAACAAAGTGAAGAAGCCGAGTCAACGGCTGTTCTCTTATGCGACTTTCCCTACCTGCGACATAATTTCTTTTCCTGTTGAAATTAAAGGAAGATATGAGGTAGCTAGTCTGTCTGGAAAGCTTACCTGCTGTCGACGTAACTGAGCAGGTTAAATTAACGGGTTATTGGATAATAAGTAAATCCCTTTGTACTTACTTTCATGATGTTTACTCTCCGCCACATCCAATGTCCATGAAAACACTTGAATATTTTATCCTCTGAGGAGGAAATTAGACAGTAGAGGAGATCCCGAAAGTTGGAAAATAAAATCGGTTAGAACTGTATGAAGTCGATCAAAGCGGAATATGGACAGAAACGTTTACTTGCCTCGTGCGGTTACTTCTACAGTGAGGTTGCTGCGTTTCATGGTTACGTTGTTATAAACCTCACAAGTATAATTCCCACTGTCAACCGAGCTTACTGCCTCGATGGTGTACTGTTGTCCGGTCTGCAGATGATTTGTCCCACTGTACCATTTCAATTCACCACTGGGGACTGACTGAGCTGAACAATTTAAGGTAAGAGGTGAACCAATATCTACCACAACTGGACCCTGCGGCAGAATTCTGACGTTGTCTGGTCCATCTAGGAACAGAAATCGAGAATGTTTGTCCTTTCTGTAATCAATAATATCAAACGCAAACTAATGTTCTGAGCAGCCTGGTTACTTACAGTTAACTTGCACGTAGATTGCCGCACTGCCGCTGTTGTAATCATTGCATACGGTACAGTTATATGTTCCTGTGTCAGTTCTCTTAACACGGGTTATTGTCAGATTAGTTTTATCTGAAGTTGTAAAAATTCTGTCATTTTCCTGTATGGGTTGGTTATTTTTAAACCATGTTCGTCTCAGAACATTGCCCTGCGCTTCACAAGTGAGTGCAACTGTATCCTTGCTTTCCACGGGACTGAAGTTATTGAATGTGACAGTGACATGAAACACGGGTTCTGTAAATGCAAATTGAAAGGGAAATAGAGTTACCCATTTTTACAGCAGTCTACTCATCTCAGCTCGGCCTCTCTTCACCAAATCAACGTCGTCACCACTACCTTGACCTTTACTGAAAAGGAACTGCAGTTGAAGAATGGGAGGATTATGATGCAGTTGAACTGGGTGAAGCCAGTTCCAGAATACTGTACAGAGATTTCATCCCCTTAGCTACGAAAAGCGATCTAGTAGAATTGGAGGCTGTTCAAAGTAGATTCACCAGACTCATTCCAGGGTTGTGGGTTTTCCTATTAAGACAACCCGAACGCTAACCCTAATGAATGTCCCTAACCCTAAGCCTAACTCTACTCTAATACGAACCCTCACCATAACCTCGAACATTGGGTTTGTATTCCTTGGTGCTCAGAAGAATGAGGGCTGTTCTTATTTCAACATATAACATCATAAGTATGCTTGACAGGTTACATGCTGGATACTGCAGGCCACAGCCTTAAGGTGAGGGGAACATTTGAAGGAGATGTGCGGGGTCAGTTTTTAATCACATAGTGGTAGGTGCCTGGAAGGAGCTGCCACCGGTGGTGGTGGAAACAGGCAGCATATTAGCGTCTCCGAGGTATTAACAGGCAGGGAATGTAGGGGTGTGGTTAATGCGCAGGCAGGTGGAAACAGTTTAATTTGGCAACATGGTCAGCCCAGACACGGTAGTCTGAAGGGTCTGTTCCTGAGCTGTACTCTTCCATGTCCGATGCAATACTGTTTCCGCCAGTGGGTGAGTGATGAACAAGCCTGCAGAGTTACAAAATAAAGGCCCTGTCATTTAAAACGTGGGCAAGGGGAATTGCCTTCTCTCAGAGTGCAGTAAAGCTCTTGAATTCTCTGTCTCCGAGCGTGGTGGATGCTGGATCATTGGAGATAATTATGGTGGAGATTGATACGTATTTGAAAGATCTAGGAGCAGAAAGCTATGGCGAAGTGGCACAGAAGCGGAGCTGAGGCCAACATTGGTCAGCTTCGTTGATACAAATGGCGGGACAGTTTAGAGAGGCCGAGTGGCCTGCACGTTCTCCTAGGTTTCTGATGGCCTTGTGTTGGCATTATAACTTTCAATTTCAGTTTGATCTGACATCCAACAGACACCAGAATATTACAGCTGCCGAGAAGTTATTACCCCTCTGGGGATATTATACAGCTGGGGATCAAGTTTCAGAAATATGTCATCTCCAGCTTCAACCGTAGATGGGGAGAAATTTCTAGAGAGCTGTGGGGAATCAGACACTGTATGTTTAAAGGCCGGCATAGCCGGAGGAGTATTGGATGTTCGGGGATTCAAGGGTTCCGAGCAAACAGAACAGAGATGACGTCATTGAATAGCAGAGGATGCTCAAGTGACCGAACAGCAGACGACTCCACCTGTTGCTGATGTGCTTGCCATTTATTGACAAGGCAATGTTCGACCTCTGGGAAAGGTAACATCGATGAATAAGAATGCCAACACTGTATTGTTTAAATTTAAACTCTTGTAACATGATGATGAATAAGTTATTTGTAAGAACAGCAAAGACAGCTGTGGATGCACAGAACAAAAGCAACAATAGAAGACTGTTTTTAAGAGCTGTCTTTGGTTAAAATTACAGGTTATTAATTTTGCTCTTCTGCCTGTGTGCCGTGCTGCCCGCTCCCTCAGTGTGACGAACTTCTTTCTCTCTCCTCTCGCCTCTTTCTGTCCTCTCTTTCTGTCCTGTCTCTCCCTCTCTCGCTCTCCTTTCTCTCCATTCTCTCTCTCTCCCCCTCTCTCTCACCTCTCTCTCCCTCTCTCTCCCCGCTCTCTCTCCTCTCTCTCAATAATCTGTCTACACCCTTCCTGATGTTAAACGGCTCACAACTTCCTGAGTTCAAAGTGAACAATCCCAGAGTTCCCACATCATTGCAGTTCCTCATCCCAGGATTCGCTCTCCTAACTCTTACTCCTCACCCTCTCCAAAGCCGACAGCCTTCGTTGACGGCAACTGACTGCGAATTTGCGGTTCATCACGTTTGGTGTTATAAAAAGAAGCAGACAACTTTTTTTTCATAAGGAGGCATTAAAACATACATACGTACACAGGTTAAAGTCCATTATGATAATAGCCACTAATCTGCATCGGATCAGTCAGAGCTGCTGAGTCACACAGGATGAAAACGGTCACTTCAGCCCACATTGTTCATGCCAGCGATCAACTACCTATTAGTAGTCCCAATTACCTGATAGTAATTCCAATTTCCAGGCCCAAGTCCACAAACTTTCATATCCTGGCATTTCAAATGATCAGCTAAATATTGGCGAAATGTTGTGAAATTACAGTATACATCATCCCCTCAACCAGCATCTCTGGGTGTAGAGATGTAGCCCTAATTCCCCTAAATACTCCAAGCCCTTCCCTTAACTGATGGACTCTGGTTATAGACAGGGATTAATCCGTATATTTACTGGTGGTGGTGTTTTAAGCGATAAAGCCAAAACAAACAAGTTGCATACCACAGTGAAGGTGGCACAGATTAGATATTCCTCCACTGGTTACTCATTGGTAGGGAGAACACATACAAAGGGAAACCTACATTTCACTTGAAGTACCATTGATTAATATCAAAAACATCTGAAGTTAATATTTAATTATGGACAAAGGGCAGACTGAAATGAAAACCTTTCGATAAGATAACAATAAGACTTCAGTGAGAAAATATTGTTGTTGGAGGTTTAAATTCCATGATAGCTTTTACTTCGTTTCAATTGTTACCTCGTTATAACATGTGTAACAGGAGCAGGAGTCGACCATTCGGCCCTTCTAACCTGTTAAGCCTTTTGATAAGAACATGACTGATTTGTTTGTTGCACCAGCTCCACTTTCCCCGCCGTCACGATGCTGTCAATGTGGTGGTGAGTATCTCCGAAGTGTATTTTTGAACCCGTGTCAGAGCAGTGACAGCAATGTTTTTTTAAGTTTGGGGAATCTGCAGGTGGTGGTGTACCCCTGTACTCGCTGCCATTGTCATTCGTGGTGGATGAGGTAGCATTTTTGAGGAGGCGCTATCAGTGTAGCCTGGGGGCATAACTGCAGTGTAATGTATTGTTGGTGCACACTAAAGATACTGTGTGCCGGCTGTGGAGAGATTGAAGGTCCAGCGGAGTGTGGGGCATTGATTCAACAGGCTTCTTGACCCTGGGTGGCGTGGAGGTTCTCGTGTGTTACTGGAGCCGCACCCACATAGGCAAGCGGAGAGTGTCCTATCACACTCCTGACTTGTGCCTTGTAGATTGCGGAGATACTTGGCATGTTTGGAGGAGAGGATCCCACGTGCTCTTACAGCCACAGTACACCTCTTGAAAAATGTTTTTCACTCGATATGTCTAGGTCAGTGGTAGGAGTTCAACAGCCATTCACTGCGTGGAACATGTTATTTGTTTGTTAGAGGTGCAGAAAGGGACTCAGTGGTTCAAAGAGACAACTGACTGCCACCTTATGAACGCCAGTTATGGTTATAGGATCAGTACGGGCGTCGCCACTAAATGCATGAAATCAACAAGAGTACCCGAATAATTTAGTAGCAAACGTGTCGTGATCTTACGTAACTAATTCTATTTTAAAGGGGAATATTTTCCTCAACAAATAATTAAATTGAAAAATAAAATCCTGCTGTTTAATAGTTGGAAGCATTGTTTTGTGATAAAACTTTCGACATTTGTACCATTTTCACAATGAAACAGTCCAATGTACCTTCACCAATACCCTTATTGCTCAACATGCAAAATCAATATTCTGAATCGATATTAGGATCAATTTCAGCTACTAAGTTCAACAACTGAGTGTACACCATCACCGTTGTGTTCTCGCCGACTGAAAAAGGAGAAATATATTACATATCGATTACAAATACTCCCAGAGTTGACACATTGTACTTTTATGTTAAATTGTTAAAGGCCTGACAAGTGTAATTCCCCGACTTGCTCACAGAAATATTTTCAAGGATAAACTGCTGCCCAGTATGCAGATAGGCACCGTTCAGATGCAAGTCCAGGTCAGCGGCTGGGCTGGAATCTGCGGAGCATGTTAAAGTGACGGTGCTTCCAGCCGTGTAAGGAGGGAATTCAGGGTTAGGAGTGATATTTGGACGATCCGGTCCGTCTAAAGCAAGCACACAAAGCGGATTGCAGTAAATTACAGGAACAGCAAAAGCGGCGGTGAAGAAACGCAGGAGAGGGAGAGCAACGGACTGCGATAGAGAGTGCACACCAGCACCTTCCCTGCACACAGGAAAGTGGACTGCTCTATAAACCACACGCAGTAAGTCACATTTCCTTATAAAATTGAACAGGTGTCTCATATTCTCAAGCCTGTCTCCACCCCAAACCTGGAATGCACAGCTCCACAGCACGCGTCTGTGACAATCATCTCGCTTTGTGACTTCCCTCATTTGGCGGCCTGTGTGTGGTTTGAGCGAAAGAATCGCCGAAAATTTCCCAAAAATGATGCGGCCACTCAGCCCATCAAATATTGGACGACTTATGGAGTAGATGCAACAAATATGTAATAAGATCCCTTCCTATGTGGGCGTACAAAATGCTTTCAAATCGCAGGACGTAGGTTTGGCTCAGTTCAAGTCTCAGACACAGTGTGTAGAGGCGTGGATGTTAGGAAGTAAATTTAGACTACTCAGGTTAAACCCAGTAAGCATTGAGGCTTCCACATAGATCGGGAAGGCAGTAACTTTCCCCTCACATCCACAGATGGATCTCTGGTTATATCTACCTCTGGTTTCTCTGGACCTCCGTCAGGAGGGTGACAGGGCCCCACCAGCTCTGGCACTTCCTCCGATGAAACTGTCCTTCAACATCCTGTGTGTGGAAATTTTCATAGTTCCTGGCTGATTCGACACTGGGCCAGAATTTCAATGACTCCCCTCAAACCTTTGTAAGAGCATCCGTGAACGTATCACTCCATAGAAGGATCACAATTCTTAGTGTTGAAATAGAATCAATGCAAAATTAGATTTTTGAAGAGATAAATGTGTATTTGATTGGATGGGGTGGAAAGGAGCTCATAACTTAACAGGGAGCAAAAGGAAAAGGTAGATGCGACACAGCTTTACCCACGCCACTCAATGCGAATGTTATTACAAGTCCTCCTCTGCACTTATTACAAATGAAGCCCTTTCGGTCCACGTTAGCGGTACAACTTCTCCCTGGTGTACCGGGCGGGGGCTCTGCCTGACCTCATCGTTCAGGAATCTGACGCAGGACATTCTCTTTGGTTCATAGGAGGTGGTCGTCAGTAGCAGTGCCAACATTTTATGTACATCCCCACCTTCACTGAAATGAGGGGCTATTAAGAAGTCAGCGTGATCGTTGGGCCTGGAGTCACAAATAGAACAGACCGGTTTAGCCGGCACATTTCCTTCCCCTGAAGTACATGAGTGACCCACATCTTTGTTTTCCAACAATGCAGTAGTTTCTCTATCACCGTTACGGAGACTGGTTTTAAATTTTGAAGATCCAAGTGTGAATTTAAATTCCACAGCTGGCCGAGGTAGATTCGGACACGTCTCTCATCTGACTGTCCAGTAATTCGAGTGTTAGTCTAATGAGGTCATCACTGTGCTACCTTCCACAAGTGCAATCCCCGTCTCTCAAAATCCCGTGCCCATCAGGACTTGCAATAAACATACACGCCTTTACGTACTGATCTCCTGGGAAACTTACAGTGAACATTAAGGTAAAACGTGTCGCTTGTCGTTCCACCCATCAAATCGTATGCGCGACAGGTGAACGGTTCATCTGTCCGTAACACCGTAGAAATGGTGAGTGTGCTGTTATAGGCACTCAGTTCAAACCTGCCACCAGGAATTATCACGCTATTGTCTTCAAGCCACAGATACGAGACCTCTGTGCCTTTTGCGAAGCATGTTAATTTCACGGTATCATTGTACCCTATTAGGCTGGAGGCATTGGATGTAATAATGGGTTTGGATATACGTTCTGCTGAAGCACAGGAGAGTGGTTAGTGCACAAGATTTCAAGAAGAAAACCTGTAAGATTGTAGATTTAGTTTAGAATCTGGAAGACAAAATTCAGAATGTATTGTGCTATAATGCACAACAAGAAAAAAGTGAAAAATCATTGTATTTGATAGGTATACGTATTGAGATGCATATCCTTCAGTAAGTCAAGTCACTTCTTCTTTCTTCACTCAGAGACATGATTTTTTTTTTAAATTCTCTCCACCGAGTCATAGTCATAGAGTCATACAGCACGCAAGCAGGCCCTTCGGTCAAACTCGTTCATGCCGACCAAGTACCAGCAAAACTCCGCGGTAGGGCATTGGTTCCCTCCAGTTAGGCTGCAACCGATCCTTTTTGTACATGGCATCCCTGCCCGAGCAGAGGACCCAAAGGTCCAAGAACCTGACACACTTCTCCGTGCACCAACACTTCAGCTAAGCATTCATCTGTTCTATTCCTGTCCTGACTATCAGCTGGTAGCGGCAGCAGTCCAGAGATTACCACCTTCCGGATCCTACTTTTCACCTTCTTTCCTAACTCCTTATACTCACGCAAAAGGGCCTCATCCCTATTTCGACTTATGTTGCTGGTGCAAATGTGCACGACATTCTCTGGCTGATCACTACCTCCTTTGAGAATATTCTAACCCATCGTGAGACATCATCGACACTGCCATCAGAGAGGCAACACACCATCCTGGTGCTTCATTTGCTGCCACAGAATCTTCTGTCTGTCCACTTAACGGTCGAAACTCCTCTCACTATTGCCCTTCCTGACTTCACCCCTCCCCCCACCCCCCGAGACGCACAGTCGGCCAAAGTGCCACTGATCTGGCTGTTGTAGATAATGGAAAGCAAGGGATTTCACGTTCCACACTTCAAAAACAAGCTGGAAGGAATGTCAACGAAATGGAGTTCAGCAGAACACGGTAAGAAGGAAGTATTGAGCAATTCAATTCAGTCAAGGGTCACTTGGCAATGTGAATTATGATGGATAAACAGCGGTCAACACAGAAGAGAATTGCTGACGCACGCACTAGTTTAAAAACATCAATGTAACCTTTCTTTACAGGCAATGAAGCAAAGTACAGTGTTAGTTTCGATGTTAGTAGGCCAATTAAAGTTATCTCACAAACCAAACGAACATCTGTTGGGTATTATCTTATGAACGTGCATTGCAAGCTCAGCAGTGCATACATCAAGGGTGCCTTACTCAACACCAGATTATAAGATATCACATTCTTATATTGCATCAACAAATAGAATGTCCCTAATTTTACAGACACAACTCCGACACTACCATCACCTCTCGATGTAATACATACCCAGGAATAATAATGTTTCGTACTGTTACACTCGATCTTTTAGTTACATTATTGAATGCCTCACAGGTGTAACTGCCTGTGTTATTCAGGGATAAGTCAACAAGGATTGGGTGCTGTCCACTTTGCTGAAGAGATAAACCATTGAAATACCACTGAACTTCAGATGCCGGGTTCGAAACATGTTAATGAGGGCAAATCCCCTTCCCGGGAGGACATTAGAGGACACCATGTTTTAACATCCTTACAGTAAATCCCTGACCTTCAATATAGCATTTATAAGTTATTCCTGTCGTGTCTTAATGCGGTTTTTCCACGTTCAAGTGGCCAAGTGGGCTTTACACAGGTACTCTGATCAAGTGTGCACCTGCTGAGCCGATCTTCTTTCAATCACAATGCTGAGAAACTGCTCGGGCGTACGGACAAGTGAACAGCAGGACAAGTGAAGACCTGTCGAATGGAAAGATATTCTCGTCGAACCATGCACTGAGTCCCACTGCGTCATAAGAGTCAGTAGCCTGACCGGAAATCCATTCATACAATCATCTCAATTCCAGATGAGGAAGAACTCCTCAGGGTCGTCCCATTTCTTACGAGCCCGTGTCGGCCCCTGAGTTCCTGTCTCAACACCTGAACTGGGTGAAGTATCCTCAAACATTCATCAAAAAGACGTGTCGGCGGGAAGGTTATTTAGCAATGTAATTTCACTCTAATGTGTAGGTGAGTTGTAGGTTCTTTGGCGGGGGGGGGGCTGCTGATGGGAATGTAAGGAGAATTAAATGGTATGAAAGGAAATGGGTGCTTCATGGTCGGAACAGGCTAAGGCTGACTATGCGAGGGCGCACGACCAGTCATGCAGTCACAGCCATGATGTATGGCTCCATGACTCTATGACTCATAGTCTGCCCCCGCAAAGCTCCTTCCTTAATTATTCTTCCAATTTAACTATCCATAAATAGAACAAAATGTTTCTACCACCACCACCGGCCCGTTCTGTTCGAAGGAAACCAACACTAATTTTCCAATCTTTTTTCACTATGAAACTTCTGAATTTTCTCCTAATTCTTTCTCGCAACATCCAGTGTTGTCGCATCCTTCTTGCTCCGTGGGGGCCAGAACTATGCATTCTGCTCTATGTGCACGAAGTGGTGTTTTGTGCAGGTCTAGAGTGACTTTCCCACTCACACATTCGATGTTACAGAGTCAAACAGTTATACAGAAACAGGCCACGTTCAGGCCAATAACTGCATGTCTTCAGTGTGCTTTCACAACCACTTCATGCACCTCCCCATCTACCTTTAGTAATCTATGGACATGCGCTGTGGTCCCGTCGGTTCCTCTGCACTTTATAGGATACACGCAACAGTGAAAAGATCTGGGTAACACGTACGAGGTCATGATGAAAGCAAAGAATTGGGTGACCGAGAAATTACATCACGCCTTTTTTTCCGGCGATAAGCAACATGCAGTTGAAGTTATCTGTAGTTGAATAAAGAGCAAGAACATCAACGGCTATTTCACAGGACAGTTTAGTTGGGTTACACGTTTTTACCGCTGAGAATGAGTCTCTGAACGGGATTCCCCACGATGCAGTCAAATCTCTGCAGTAACTGGGAAACGTGGCCATTGAGTGAATGGATGCTGCAGAGACCGGGGAAGGTGGTCCCAGGGGAACATGGACGGGATGATAAAGAGCAATGCCCAGAAGGAGAGAGGTAGGAAACAGTTGGCATATACTAAGAGTCTGAAATACGAACAGAAAATGCAGGCAATACTCAACCAATCAGGCAGCGTGTGCAGGGAGAGGTTACAGGTTTCTGCGCCTTCGTCACAACCAGAAAGTCAGAAGCAAGCCTCACGTCGAGAGTGGAGGGGTGGAAACGACCGAAGAGTGTTTCTGTGATGGGGGGAGGTCACGGTTGCTGGGTAACACAAAACGTTTTGTGCTGCCTCAGATTGGGCGATGAACGGTTTCTAACACGACTGATCTGTCTGGGGGAGAGTCACGGGAGGAAAATTAATGAGGCAGCAAAGAGAGGGGCCTATAAACCTGTGAGGTCGAGAGAGCAGTTCCTGGAAACGCTCAATTAATAGAGGAATTCTGCAAATAATTTGTGGAGAAAGAGAAAATCAATTAATGTTGCAGGTATGTTCGGCTGACATGAGTACTGTCCTGTCCTAACACAAAAGGTAAGGCTGTTTATCTGACGTAATTGAATTTGCTGTTGGGCTCTGTGAACTGCAAAGAGCCTAGGTGGGAAGTGAAGTGCTAGAGGGGGATTCTCCTGTCTTGTTGGGTGTTAGATGTGGTTGACATTCTCCAGGCCTGTCACTGGGCGCTACTGCCAGTGAGCTGTCAGGGAGATCTCCCTAAATTGATGAGTGCCTTCTGTGATGGCGGTATATTGGAGGAAGCCGGACAACTCCCAGTGTCCAACTGTCGAATCCTCCCTTCTTAAAAAGTGCTTGGTGTCACCTGACCTGGAACGTGGGGTTCAGGTGCTCTCGATAATCTAACGCTGTAATATGAAGCAGACACTATGAGATGTGGCAGGTATCACTTCAGCATTCTGGAATGACACAGAGGTCAGGACACGAGACTGACAGAGACACGCAACTCCCTCGGAAGAGCTGTGAATGCCCGTGTCTGATGATGCACTTCAGGGTAAGTAGATCACAGATCTCTCGACCAAGATTGAGAGAGCGGTCTCAGATTGCACGGTATCGGTGGTACTGAGATCAGTAAATCCCAGAACCTCACCGTGTCTCTGTCAATTTTCAACCCAATTACGTTGAATTCTCACTGCGGATAAACATAATCGATTCACCACAGCGACGTCGTTTAGCCGCACGCAAAATCCCATCCAGAATAAACGGGGTCCTCGCGGCCTAAATCACACGGAAATGGGGCAAAGTTGAAGAGCGTTGGACTAGGTGTCACCAGCAGTAGTTCCATGCCGTTTGTTTTTAACAATGGCGCAGTCACAGAGAGCAGAGAGACAAACGGTCTGCAAAAAAAGGATCGGCCTGCTTCACACGGCGGCGGGGTCCGTATCGGCAGGCACTCGTTTCCCGAATCTGACGGGCCGGCCGATACCTGTCCGGGAGAGACCCCAAACTGATCGAATACGGATCGACCCTATAATTTCTTGAATCTCCGATAACTTTCTTTCTGAGAGACTGACCCTCACCCGGCGGTATGAAGAGACAAGGAGTGAGAGCGGTGAGCGGGAGGCCGGCAGTCCGAGAGGGCAGCACCTGTGTCTGTTACACTCTGAGACTGAGCCGCGCTTCCTGGTCTCCAGGCCAAATCACTGCAGTCAGTCGGCAGAAGCGGCAGCGCTGATTCGACCCTCTGCTGTCCGCCTGCGGCGAGGGCCATGAACGAAGGAATGTAAAACGGGGAAGAAGGAGAAAACCATTAGGCCCCTCGCGTGTCCTCCAACACTGCATACTATCCCACGTGACGCTTTCACAGCACCACTTTGCCGCATGAATCTCAAAAATGAATGGATAAAATACGTATCCTCCTTTAAACTTCAAACTTGAAAGGACAAGTGCGCGGAAAGTTGTTCCCAGATAGAGTGGGGGTTGAGGTAACTGGAACACGAAGTATGGGTGATGGTGGGCGGAGCAGATGCGACAGTGACTTTGAGGAAACACATTCCGACGGGAAAATGAAAATGGATGGATGGATATAGACCATGTGCAGCAAATGAGATTTGTTCTATTTCTCATCATGGCTAGCTGCGACACTGTGGGCCGAAGGCCTGTTCCTGTGCAGTATTCTTCAGTGTTCTACGTTCTATGTTTCACCGGGAGATTTATTGCACTAAAGAAATGTAATTCTCTAAGTAAATCTTTCGAGAACGACAAACTAAATTGATAGAGCAGGTGTGTTCCCCTGACATCAGAACTGCTCTGCCCCGAAATTCTGGAGTTCATTACTGAGCCTCAGCGGCTGCAAAAGCGGCGGTAGGAGATGATGTACGACAGGAGGTTACTTCTGTTGATTGGGTCCTGGCTTAGTTAACGGCAACCCCCAGACCTAACTGCGTGCTCTCCTGCCAGAATGTTATAAAGGAGATCTCTCTGAAGAGACCAGTGTCTTCTCTGATGCTTGTGTTTAACACAGCCACAGAGAGCAGTATGAGAAGAGGGAACGGCTGGGATCAAAAGGCTCCGGCTACTGTACTCGCACGCACTCTCTCCCTGAAACTGACCGGCCAGCCGGTGCCTGTCCGGGAGAGACGGCAAACTGAAAAGAATACGGATCTACCCTATCAATGAGATGTAATTTCCCAATCGGAAACAATACGTCGTCCAACAATTGAGTTTGGCAGCAAAGGACAACTTGTACTCATTCACTGCAGGAACAAAATAAAAATTAATAGTTCGGGGAGAAAGAACTGAACAGGACCAACGTCCCACTCACCAAGCACCCGTAGAGTGAGGGTTGCCGAAGCTGGAGATCCGCTCTTTGGATCCATGTTCACACGGTACTCTCCGCTGTCCGACATGTTCACCGACCTCAGCAGGAGCGACCAGTTGGAAGTGAATAACTCAGCCCGTGAACTATACCCATTTCCATAAGACACGGTTTCAGCGACCCACCAGGAGACTGCTTTCGCACCGAAAGACCAGTTTCCACCCGTGATCTCGTTCGACGGCCGAACTGAAAAGAACGCATTTCCCCCGACTGTCACATTGAGCTGACTGTGTTCTACATCGATGGTAAATACCTGAGACTCACCTGAGGAAGAGCAATTAGGATGAGGGAAAAGAGAAATAAGCGGATAAACTCGGGAATCTGTAATTTGTTGAATAATTAAACTGATTCTTGTCAGCTAATCAGCTTTTCTACAACACTCCGCTGCTCTGTTGATTTTCGTCTGACTTTCTGTCCGAGAGACTGACCCTCACCCACGGATATGAAGAGACAAAGAGCGAGCGCGGTGACGGGCAGTCCCTCCATCCCGAGAGAGCAGCGCCTGTGTCTGTTTCACTCTCAGACTAAGCCGCAATTCCTGGTCTCCAGACAAATCACTGCACTGGGAAGTCAGAAGCGGCTGCTGTCTGCCTTCGGCGAGGGCAAATAACGAGGGACTTAAAACGCGAAAGAAGGATAAGACCATGAGGCCCCTCGCGCGTCTTCCAACACGGTATCACAGCCCACGTGACACTTTCTCAGCAACTCTTTGCTGCACGAATCTCTAAAAGGAATAGATAAGATACTTATCTTCTCTTAGGCAGCCGGGAATGGCAAATGCTGCAGGACAGAGATTTCTGGTGAGAAGGGGAAACTTGAAAGGACATGTGCGAGGAAAGTTGTTCACAGAGAGAGTGGGTGGGGGTTAACTGGATAGGATGCATTTGGTGATGGTGGGGGAGAGCAGATGCGACAGTGTCTTTTTAGAGGAACATTACAACGGTACAATGAACATAAATGGATGAATACAGACGATGTGCAGGCAAATGAGATCTGTTCAATTTGTCATTATGTCCAGCACCTACATGGTGGGTCGAGGGCTTGTCCTGTGCAGTATACTTCAATGATCTACTTTCTATGTTAAACCATTTCATTCATTGCACAAGCGAAATGCATTTCTGTAAATAAATCTTTGGAGAGAGACAAAGGGAATTGACATTTCAGGTGTGTACCCTTGACATCAGAATTCCTCTGTCTCGAAATTATGGAGTTCGTAATTGAGCCTTGGCGGCTGCAAAAGAGGCGGTACGTAATGAGGGGCCAAAGGAGGTTGTTTCTTTTAATTGGGTACTGGCTGTAGATAACGGCAACATTCAGACCTCGCTGCGGGCATTCCTGCCGGAATGTTATCAAGGAGATCTCCCTGAAAGGTATCCGTCTTCTCTGATGCTTGTGTTTAATACAGCCACAGTGAGCAGTCTGAAAAGAGGGATTGGCTGCGACCACAAGGCTCCGGCTGCTGCACCCACACGCACGCTCCCCCTGAATCTCTCAGGACGGCCGGTGAATGTCCGCGATGGACACCAAACTGAACTGAATCTGGATCTACAGTACCCATGGTATTTAATTTCCTGATCGCAAAGAATACGTCATCCAAAAACTGAGTCTGGCAGCAAAGGACAATTTGTACTTATTCACTGCAAGAATAAAATAAAAATTAATTTTCGCGGAGAACGAACTGAACAGGACCGACGTCCCACTCACCAAGGACCCGCAGAGTGATGGTCGCTGAAGCTGGAGATCCGCTCTTTGGAACCATGGTCACACTGTACTCCCCGCTGTCCAAGGTGTTCACTGACATCAGCAGGAGCGAGCCGTTGGAAGTGAATAACTCAGCCCGTGAACTATACCCATTGCCATAAGACACGGTATCATCGAACCAACGGGCGACTGTTTTCCCACCGGAAGTCCAGCTTCCAGCCGTGACCTTGGTCGATGGCCGAACTGCGAAGAATGCATTTCCCCCGACGGTCACATTGATCCGACTGTGTTCTACTTCGATGGTAAATACCTGAGTCTCACCTGAGGAAGAGAAATTCGAATGAGGGAAAAGAGAAATAAGCGGATAAACTCGGGAATCTGTAACTTGTTTGAATAATTTAACCGATTCTTGTCAGCTCATCTGCTTTTTCTACATCCGTCCGCTGCTGTGTTGATTCTCTGATAACTTTCGGTCCGAGAGACTGACCCTCACCCGCGGCTATGAAGAGACAAAGAGCGAGCGCTGTGAACTGGAGCCCCGCCATTCCGAGAGAGCAGAGCCTGTGTCAGTTACACTCGCAGACTGAGACGCGTTCTCCTGGTCTCAAGGCCAAATCACTGCAGTCAGTCGTCAGAAGCGGCAGCGCTGATTCGACGCTCTGCTGTCCGACTGCGGCGAGGACAGTTAACCAAGGAAGGGAAAATGCGGAAGAAGGATAAAACCATTAGGCCCCTCGCGCGTCCTCCAACACGGCATATCATCAGGGATATCTCCCTGAAGGTAACTGTCTTGAAGGATAATCTGCATTGACATTGCAGGTGTGTTGCCCTAAAAAACATTTAATTCTATAAATCAATCTTTGGAGTAGGACAAACTGAATTGACATTGCAGGTGTTGTACCTGACATCAGAACTGCTCTGCCCGGAATTTCGGGAGTTCATTATTGAGCCTCGGCGGCTGCAAAAGCAGCGGTAGGAGATTATTTGCGACACGAGGTTGCTTTCGTTAATTGGGTACTGGCTGTGGTTACAGCAACCCACCAGACCTACCTGCGGGTGCTCCTGCCACAACGTTATCAAGGAGATCTCCCTGAAGAGATAAGTGTCTGCTCTGATGCTTGTAATTTACACAGCCACAGAGAGCCGTATGAGAAGAGGGATCGTCTGGGATCACAAATTTCCGGCTGCTGCACCCCCATGCAAGCTCTCCCTGAATCTGACAGGACGGCCAATGCCTCTCCGGGAAGAACACAAAACTGAAGCGAATACGATTCTACCCTATCCATGAGATATAAATACCGATTCGGAAAGAATACGTCGTCCATCAATGGAGTTTGGCATCAAAGGACAAATTGTACTCAATCACTGCTGGAATAAAATGAAAAAATAATAGTCCGGGGAGAACGAACTGAAGAGGACCCACGTCCCACTCACCACGGACCCTCAGATTGATGGTCGCTGAAGCTGGAGATCCGCTCTTTGGAACCATCGTCACACGGTACTCCCCGCTGTCCGACATGTTCACCGAACTCAGCAGGAGCGAGCCGTTGGAGGTGAATAACTCAGCCCGTGATCTGTACCCATTGGCGTAAGACACGGTTTGAGCGATCCAGCGTGCGACTGTTTTCGCAGCGAAAACCCAGCTTCCACCAGTGATCTCGGTCGACGGCCGAACTGAAAAGAACGCATTTCCCCCGACGGTCACATTGATCTGACTGTGTTCTACTTCGATGGAAAATTCCTGAGACCCACCTGAGGAAGAGAAATTCGGATGAGGGAACAGAGAAATAAGCGGATAGACTCGGGCATCTGTAATTTCTTCTTTAATTTAACCCATTCTTGCCAGCTAATCTGCTTTTCTACAAACATCCGCTGCTGTGTTGATTCTCAATGACCTACTGTCCGAGGGACTGACCCTGACCCGCAGTTATGAAGAGTCAGAGAGCGATGGCGGTGAGCGAGAGCCCCGCCATTCCGAGAGAGCAGCGACTGTGTCTGTTTCACTCGGAGACAGAGCCGCGCTTCCTGGTCTCCAAACAAATCACTGCAGTGGGTCGTCAGAAGCGGCTGCTGTCTGCCTGCGGCGAGGGAAAATAACGAGGTACTTAAAACACGAAAGAAGGATAAGATCATGATGCCACTCGCGCGTCTTCCAACACGGTATCACAGTCCACGTGACACTTTCTCAGCAACTCTTTGCTGCACGAATCTCTAAAAGGAATAGATAAGATACTTATCCTCCCTTAGCCAGCCGGGAATGGCAAATGCTGCAGGACAGAGATTTCAGGTGAGAAGGGGAAACTTGAAAGGACATGTGTGAGGAAAGTTGTTCACAGAGAGAGTGGGTGGCGGTTAACTGGAGAGGATGCATGGGTGATGGTCGGGGAGAGCAGATGCGACAGTGTCTTTTTAGAGGAACATTACAACGGTACAATGAACATAAATGGATGAATACAGACGATGTGCAGGCAAATGAGATCTGTTCAATTTGTCATTATGTCCAGCACCTACATGGTGGGTCGAGGGCTTGTCCTGTGCAGTATACTTCAATGATCTACTTTCTATGTTAAACCATTTCATTCATTGCACAAGCGAAATGCATTTCTGTAAATAAATCTTTGGAGAGAGACAAAGGGAATTGACATTTCAGGTGTGTACCCTTGACATCAGAATTCCTCTGTCTCGAAATTATGGAGTTCGTAATTGAGCCTTGGCGGCTGCAAAAGAGGCGGTACGTAATGAGGGGCCAAAGGAGGTTGTTTCTTTTAATTGGGTACTGGCTGTAGATAACGGCAACATTCAGACCTCGCTGCGGGCATTCCTGCCGGAATGTTATCAAGGAGATATCCCTGAAAGGTAACCGTCTTCTCTGATGCTTGTGTTTAATACAGCCACAGTGAGCAGTCTGAAAAGAGGGATTGGCTGCGACCACAAGGCTCCGGCTGCTGCACCCACACGCACGCTCCCCCTGAATCTCTCAGGACGGCCGGTGAATGTCTGCGATGGACACCAAACTGAACTGAATCTGGATCTACACTACCCATGGTATTTAATTTCCTGATCGCAAAGAATACGTCATCCAACAACTGAGTCTGGCAGCAAAGGACAATTTGTACTTATTCACTGCAAGAATAAAATAAAAATTAATTTTCGCGGAGAACGAACTGAACAGGACCGACGTCCCACTCACCAAGGACCCGCAGAGTGATGGTCGCTGAAGCTGGAGATCCGCTCTTTGGAACCATGGTCACACGGTACTCCCCGCTGTCCAAGGTGTTCACTGACATCAGCAGGAGCGAGCCGTTGGAGGTGAATAACTGAGCCCGTGATCTGTACCCATTGTCATAAGACACGGTTTGAGCGATCCAGCGTGCGACTGTTTTCGCAGCCAAAGCCCAGCTTCCACCAGTGGTCTCGGTCGACGGCCGAACTGAAAATAACGCATTTCCCCCGACGGTCAAATTGATCTGATTGTGTTCTACTTCGATTGAAAATACCTGAGACTCACCTGAGGAAGATAAATTCGGATGAGGGAACAGAGAAATAAGCGGATAGACTCGGGCATCTGTAATTTGTTCAGTAATTAAACCCATTCTTGCCAGCTAATCTTTTTTTCTACAAACATCCGCTGCTGTGTTGATTCTCAATGACTTTCTGTCGGAGGGACTGACCCTCACCCGCAGCTATGAAGAGCCAGAGAGCGATGGCGGTGAGCGAGAGCCCCGCTATTCCGAGAGAGCAGCGACGGTGTCTGTTTCACTCGGAGACAGAGCCGCGCTTCCTGGTCTCCAGACAAATCACTGCATTGGTCGTCAGAAGCGGCTGCTGTCTGCCTGCGGCGAGGGCAAATAACGAGGTACTTAAAACGCGAAAGAAGGATAAGACCATGAGGCCCCTCGCGCGTCTACCAACACGGTATCACAGCCCACGTAACACTTTCTGAGCAACTCTTTGCCCCACGAATCTCTAAAAGGAATAGATAAGATACTTATCCTCCCTTAGCCAGCCGGGAATGGCAAATGCTGCAGGACAGATATTTCTGGTGAGAAGGGGAAACTTGAAAGGACATGTGCGAGGAAAGTTGTTCACAGATAGAGTGGGTGGGTGTTAACTGGATAGGATGCTTGGGTGATCGTGGGGCAGAGCAGATGCGACAGTGTCTTTTCAGAGGAACATTCCAACCGTACAATGAACATGATTCAGTAAATACAGACGATGTGCAGGCAAATGAGATTTGTTCAATTTCTCATGGCCAGCACATACATGGTGTGCCGAATGGATTGTCGTTGCGTTATTCGTCAATGATCTACGTTCTATTTTACACCCTTTGATTCATTGCATTAAAAAAATGTAATTTGGTAGTCAAATCTTTGGAGAGTAACAAACTGAATTGACATTTCAGGTGTATTCCCTTGATATCAGAACTGCTCTCCCCCGAAATTCTATAGTTCATTATTGATCCTCGGCGGCTCCAAAAACGGCGGCAGCAGATGAGGTGCGACAGCAGGTTGCTTCTGTTATTTGGGTACTGGCTGTGGTTAACGGCGACCCTCCAGACCTTCTGCGGGCGCTCCTGCTGGAATGTTATCAAGAAGATCTCCCTGAAGAGATAATTGTCTTCTCCGATGCTCTGTTTATCACAGCCACAGAGATGTCCGAAAATAGGGTTAGTCTGGGATCACATGTCTCCGGCTGCTTCACACACACGCAAGCTTTCCCTGAATCTGACCGGCCAGCCGCTGCCTGTCCGGGAGGGACCCCAAACGGAATCGAATACGGATTTACCCCATCAAGGAGATATAATTTCCGATGGGAAGGATTACGTCGTCGAACAATTGCGTTTGGCAGCAAAGTGCGATTTGTACTCATTCACTGCTTGAATGAAATATAAAATAATAACCCGAAGACAAAGAACTGAACAGGACCAACGTCCCACTCACCAAGGGCCCGCAGAGTGATGGTCGCTGTGGCCGCAGGTCCTCTCTTTGGAACCATCGTCACACGGTACTCCCCGCTGTCCAAGCTGTTCACCGACCTCAGCAGGAGCGAGCCGTTGGAGGTGAATACCTCGGCCCGTGAACTATACCCATTGCCATAAGACACGGTATCATCGATCCAACGGGCGACTGTTTTCCCACCGAAAGCCCAGCTTCCACCCGTGACCTCGGTTGTCGGCCGGACTGCGAAGAACGCATGACCCCCGACGGTCACATTGATCCGAATGTGTTCTACTTCGATGGCAAATACCTGAGTCTCACCTGACGAAGAGAAATTCGAATGAGAGAAAAGAGAAATAAGCGGATAGACTCGGGAATCTGTAATTTTTTGAACAATTAAACCGATTCTTTCAGCTAATCTGCTTTTCTCCATCCGTCCGCTGATGTATTGCGTCTCCGATGATTTTCTGTTCGAGAGAATGACACTCACCCGTAGGTATGAAGAGACAAAAATCGAGAGCGGTGAGCGAGAGCCCCACCATTCCAAGAGAGCAGCGCCTGTGTCTGTTACACTCGGAGACTGAACTGCGCTTCCTAGTCTCCAGGCCAAATCACTGCAGTCAGTCGTCAAAGCAGCAGCGCTGATTGGAGCAGCTGCTGTCTGGCTGCGGCGAGGGCAAAGTACGAAGGAGCATAAAACGCGAAAGAACGATAAGACCATGAGGCCTCTCACGCGTCTTCCAGCACGGCATACCATCCCACGTGGCGCTTTCTCATACACCACGTTGCTGCACGAATCTCTTAAAGGAATAGATAAGATGAGTATCGTCCTTAAACCAGCAGTGAATGGCAAATGCTGCAGGCCAGAAACTAAAGGTAAGAAGGGGAAACGTTAAAGGACATGTGCGAGTGAAGTTGCAAACAGAGGGAGTGTGGAGGGTGGTTAACTGGAACGCCATGCATGGGTGATGGTTGGGGGAGAATATGCGACAGTGGCTTTTCAGAGGAACATTCCAACGGCACAATGAGCATGAATGGATGGATACAGACGATCTTCAGGCAATTGAGATTTGATCAATTTGTCATCATGGCCAGCAGCCACATGGTTGTCGAACGGTTGCATACTATGCCGTATTCTACAATGATCAACGTTCAATGTTACACCATTTGATTCATTGCACTAAAAAAAATTAATCTGTAAATAAATCTTTGGAGAGAGACAAACTGAATTGACATGTCAGCTGTGTTCCCCTGACATCAGAACTGCTCTGCCCCGATATTCTCGAGTTCATTATTGAGCCTCGGCGGCTGCAACAGCCGCGGTGGCAGATGAGGTGCGACAAGCGGTTACTTCTCTTAATTGGTTACTAGCTGTGGTTACCTGCGACCCATCAGACGTACCTGCGGGTGCTCCATCCAGAATGTTATCAAGGAGATCTCCCTGAAGAGATGAATGTCTTCCCTGATGTTTCTGTTTAACACAGCCACAGAGAGCAGTCTGAAAATAGGGATTGGCTGGAATCACTCTGTACCCACACGCAAGCTTTCCCTGAATCTTACCGGCCTGCCTCTGCCTGTCCGGGACGGAGCCCAGACTGAATCGAAAACTGATTTGTCCCATCCATTAGATATAACTTCCGATCGGAAAGAATACGTGGTTCAACAATTGAGTTTGGCATCAAAGGACAACTTGTACTCATTCACTGCGGGAATGAAATAAAAAATAATAGTCTGGGGACAAAGAACTGAACAGGACCAACGTCCCAATCACCAAGGACCCGTAGAGTGATGGTCGCTGAAGCTGGAGATCCGCTTTTTGGAAACATGGTCACACGGTACTCCTCGCTGTCGGACATGTTCACCGACCTCAGCAGGAGCGAGTGGTTGGAGGTGAATAACTCAGCCCGTGAACTGTACCCATTGCCATAAGACACGGTTTCAGAGATCCACCGGGAGACTGTGTTCCCATCGAAAGCCCAGTTTCCACCTGTGACCTCGGTCGACGGCCGAACTTAAAAGAACGCATTTCCCCCGACGGTCACATTGATCTGACTGTGTTCTACTTCGATGGTAAATACCTGAGACTCGCCTGAGGAAGAGAAATTCGGATGAAGGAAAAGACAAAGAGGCGTTTGACCCGGGTATCTGTAATTTGTTCAATGATTAAATTGATTCGTATCAGCTAATCTGCTGTTCTACAACCTTCCGCTGCTGTTGAGTCTCCGATGATTTTCTGTTCAAGAGAGTGACCCTCACCCGCAGGTATGAAGAGACAAAAAGCGAGAGCGGTGAGCGAGAGCCCCACCATTCCAAGAGAGCAGCGCCTGTGCCTGTTACACTCGGAGACTGAACTGCGCTTCCTAGTCTCCAGGCCAAATCACTGCAGTCAGTCGTCAAAGCAGCAGCGCTGATTGGAGCAGCTGCTGTCTGGCTGCGGTGAGGGCAAAGTACGAAGGAGAATAAAACGCGAAAGAACGATAAGACCATGAGGCCTCTCACGCGTCTTCCAGCACAGCATACCATCCCACTTGGCGCTTTCTCTTACACCACTTTGCTGCATGAATCTCTTAAAGGAATAGATAAGATGAGTATCGTCCTTTACCCAGCCGGGAATGGCAAATGCTGTAGGACAGAAACTTAAGGTGAGAAGGGGAAACGTTAAAGGACATGTGCGAGTAAAGTTGCAAACAGAGGGAGTGTGGAGGGTGGTTAACTGGAACGCCATGCATGGGTGGTGGTTGGGGGAGCATATGTGACAGTGGCTTTTCAGAGGAACATTCCCATGGCACAATGAGCATAAATGGATGGATACAGACGATCTGCAGGCTATTGAGATTTGATCAATTTGTCATCATGGCCAGCACCGACAGGGTGGGCAGAATGGCTTGTCTTGTGCATTATTCCTCAATGATCTACATTCTATGTTACACCTTTTGATCCATTGCACTACAAAAATGTAATCTGGTAAATAAATCCTTGGAGAGAGACAAACTGAAGTGACATTGCAGGTTTGTTCCCCTGACATCAGAACTGTTCCGACCCTAAATTCTGGAGTTCATTATTGAGCCTCGGCGGCTGCCAAATCGGCGGTGGGATATGTGGTGCGACAGCAGGTTGCTTCTGTTAACTGGGTAATGGTTCTGGTTAACGGCGACCCTCCAAACCTAACTGCGGGCGCTCTTGCTAAAATGTTATCAAGCAGAGCTCCCTGATGAGGTAAGTGTCTTCTCTGATGCTTGTGTTTAACACAGCCAGAGAGAGCAATCTTAAAAGAGGAATCGTCTTGGATCACAAGGCTCCGACTGCTGCACCCAGACGCACGCTCTCCCTGAATCTGACCGGCCGGCCGGTGTCTGTCCGGGAGGGACCCCAAACTAAATCGAATACGGATTTACCCTATCCATGAGATATAATTTCCGATCGGAAAGAATACGTCGTCCAACAATTGAGTTTGGCATCAAAGGACAACTTGTACTCATTCACTGCGGCAATGAAATAAAAGTAATAGTCCGGGGACAAAGAACTGAACAGGACCAACGTCC
The DNA here is from genome assembly GCF_009764475.1 of Pristis pectinata. Classification (NCBI taxonomy): domain Eukaryota; kingdom Metazoa; phylum Chordata; class Chondrichthyes; order Rhinopristiformes; family Pristidae; genus Pristis; species Pristis pectinata. The sequence goes on from NC_067442.1 coordinate 817,392, forward strand.
CACTCACCAAGGACCCGTAGAGTGATGGTCGCTGAAGTTGGAGATCCGCTCTTTGGAACCATCGTCACACGGTACTCTCCGCTGTCCGACATTTTCACCGACCTCAGCAGGAGTGACCCGTTCGAGGTGAATAACTCAGGCCGTGAACTGTACTCATTGCCATAAGAAACGGTTTCAGAGATCCACTGGGCGACTGTTTTCCTACCGAAAACCCAGTTTCCACCCGTGACCTCTGTCGACGGTCGAACTGCAAAGAACGCATTTCCCCCGACGGTCACATTGATCCGACTGTGTTCTACTTTGATGGGAAATACCTGAGAGTCACCTGAGGAAGAGAAATTCGGATGAGGGACAAGAGAAATAAACGGATAGACTCTATACTCTGCAATTTGTTCAATACTTAAATCGATTCCTGTCAGCTAATCCGCTTTTCTACAACCATCCGCCACTGTGTTGATTCTCCGAAGACTTTCTGACCGACAGAGTGACCCTCACCCGCAGGTATGAAGAGACAAAGAGCGAGCACGGTGAGCGGGAGAGCCGCCATTCCGAGAGAGCAGCGCCTGTGTCTTCTACACTCGGAGACTGCGCCGCGTTTCCTGGTCTCCAGGACAAATCACTGCAGTCAGTCAGCAGAAGCGGCAGCGCTAATTGCACCGACTGCTGTCCGCCTGCGGCGAGGGCAAAGAACGAAGCAACGTAAAACGCGGAAGAAGGATAAAACCATAAGGCCCCTCCCGCGTCCTCCAACACGACATACCATCCCACGAGACGCTTTCTCAGCACCTGTTTGCTGCACGAATCTCCAAAAGCAATAGATAAGTTACATATCCTCTTTTACCCAGCCACGAATGGTAAATGCTGCAGGACAGAGACTTAAGGTGAGAAGGGAAACTTTAAAAGCCATGTGCGAGTAAAGTTGCTCACAGAGAGAATTGGGAGGGGTAGGTAACTGTAACACGATGCATGGGTGATGGTGGGGGGAGCAGATGCTTCATTGACATTTAAGAGGCACATTCCGACTGGGAAATGAACATACATGCATGGATACAGATCATGTGCATGCAAATAAGATTTGTTGAAATTGTCATCATGGCCAGTACCGACATGGTGGGCCGAATGGTTTGATCCTGCGCAGAATTCTTCAATGGTCAACGTTCTTTGTTTACCATTTGGTTCATTGCACTAAAAAATGTAATTTAATAAACAAATCTTTGGAGGAGACAAACAGTATTGGCATTTCAGGTGTGTTCCCCTGACATCAGAACTGCTCTTTCCCGAAATTCTGGAGTTCATTATTGAGCCTAGGCGGCTGTAAAAGCGGCGGTAGGTGATGAGGTGCAAAGGAGGTTGCTTCTGTTAATTGGGAACTGGCTGTGGTTAACAGCGACCCACCAGATCTCCCTGAAGAGATAAATGCCTTCTCTGACGTTTGTGTTTAACACAGCCACAGAGAGCAGTTTGAAAAGAGGGATCAGCTGGGATCACAAGGCTCTGTCTCTGTACCCACACGCACTCTCTCCCTGAATCTGACTTGCCGGCCAGTGCCTGTCCGGGATGATCCCCAAACTGGCTCGAATATGTTTCTACCCTATCCATGAGATTCAAATTCCAAAGCGCAAATAATAAGTCGTCCAACAATTGAGTTTGACAGCAAAGGATAACTTGTACTAATTCAATGCAGGAATAAAATAAAAAATAATAGTTTTGGTCAAAGGACTGAACAGGACCAACGTTCCACTCACCAAGGACCCGTAGAGTGATGGTCGCTGAAGCTGGAGATCCGCTTTTTGGAAACATGGTCACACGGTACTCGCCGTTATCCGACATGTTCACTGACCTCAGCAGGAGCGACCGGTTGGAGGTGAATAACTCAGCCCGTGAACTGTACCCATTGCCATAAGACACGGTTTCAGAGATCCATCGGGAGACTGTTTTCCCATCGAAAGCCCAGATTCCACCCGTGACATTGGTCGACGGCCGAACTGAAAATACGCAATTCCCCCGTCAGCTACATGGATCCGGCTGTGTTCTGCATGGAAGGTAAAATTCTGAGACTTACCTGAGGAAGATAAGTTCGTATGAGGGAACAGCGAACGCAGCGGGGCGACTCGAAAATCTGTACTTTGCGCAATAATAAGATCGCTCCTCTCAGCCAATTTGCTTTCCTACAACCATCCGCCGCTATGTTGATTCTCCGATAACTATCACTCCGAGAGAGTGACACTCACCCGCAGGTATGAAGAGACAAAGAGCGAGTGCGGCAAGCGGCAACACCGCCATTCCGAGCGAGCAGTGCCTCTGTCTGTTACACTCGGCGACTGAGTCGCGCCTCCTGGTCTCCGTGCAGATCACTGGAGTCAGTCGTCAGAAGCGTCAGCGCCGTTTGGACCGGCTGCTGTCCGCCTGCGACGAGGGCAGAGAACGAAGGAACGTAATACGCGGAAGAAGGCCGTTAGACCCACCGCCCCTTTTCCATCATGTCATACTACTCGATGTGACTTTCTGTCAGCACCACTTTCCTGCACTAATCTCTAAAAGGAGTAGATACGTATCGTCCATCACCCAGTCGGGAATGGCAAATACTAGAGGACAGAGATTTAGGGTGAAAGGGGGAAAGTTTAAACGACATGTGGAAAGCAACTTTTTTACACAGGAAGTGGTAGGTATCTTGATACAGATGCAGGCTGGTGGTTGGGGGAGCAGATCCCATAGGGACTATTAAGAGCCATGTTTGACAGGAAGATGAACATGAATGGATAGATAGAGACGATGTGTATGCAAATGAGAATTGTAAATTTGCCATCATGGTCAACACAGACATGGCGGGTGGAATGTCCTTTTTCACAATTGTGTTCGGCAGTGGAGTTTAAATTGTACTCATTCACAACAGGAATGAAATAAAACTAATATTCCGGGGATAATTGAGCGGCCAAAACCAACACCTCACTCACCAAGGACCTGCAGAGAGATGGTCGCTGATGTTTGAGAGCCACTCTTTCGAACCATGGTCGCACGGTACTCCCCGCTGTCCGAGGTGTTCAGCGGCTTGACCAGAAGTGACCACTCGCTGATGAACAACTCAGCCAGTCATATCTAAGCATTAGCAATAGACAAGTCAGTACCGAACCATTGGACGATTGTTTACCCGTCGAAAGCACATTTCCTCCTGTCGACCTCGGCCGACGCCGCACTGAAAAGAACGCATTTCCCCCGACGGTCACGTTCATCCTGTTGTATTATTCGTGAATAGTAAAAACCTGACACTCACCTGAGGAAGATATCAATAGTGGCAACGGGAATTTGTATTTTCAGTGAGGTGTCTCTCAAACTGGGGCGTGGGATCTCAATAAATATGTTCTGATTCCCTCCTCAACCTCCACTTGCATTCTCTTCCGTTTGGATGGCACCTTCCCTTTCGCCTCTTTATTTTCCATCATCTGCGAGACCCCTCTACTCTAACTGCAAAAATCATCAATTTGTCTGCACCTCTTTGAATTTCATTGACAGAGGTTGTTGCTTTGTAAGGTTTCTCCCACTGAAATATGGGGAATATATTGGCCTTGCAAGGCGTCCATCAACCGGAGGTCAGACCCTGATCTTCCAAACTGCCTCATCTCTCGCTACTTGATGTTCCCCACATTGAGACACCCGATTCCGGAAGGATTAACAGGGCGGGTACGGAGAGGTTATTTCACCCATGCTGTGGGGTTGTGAAACCCGGGGATGATGTCTCAGTGGAAATGGCCGTCGATTTTATACAGTTGATCAGGAGGAATTTATTTACTAGTGGAATGTGCACCTTTGCATTATCTCACAGAGGACAGCGAACATTCAGCTTCAGAGAAAAGTGCTTTCAAATTGGAGGCTGCTTGATTGTGGACACTAAAGTTTCGGAGATGGCGGATGAGGAACAAGACCAGACGTGACCCGTCAACAAGGCTGAAACGGACAGAGGATTGATGTGGTCAGTAGTTCCCCTCATGACCCCAGGTCCACGGCTTCCAAACTGTCCTCCTGTAGTAACAGCACTCCATCTGCGTTATGCGCCGTTGCATTTTCGCCATACCACTGAAAGTAGCGCGCAATCGGTATTGGTTACCGGCGTCATTTAACCTGGACAGCAGCTGTGTTCCTCAATTTGCAATGACCACCTGCTGAAAGTCTGAGTCGTGTCGCTGCCTGAGGCAGGAATACCCATCCCCATATACAGGAAGTTGTATGTAGACCTTAAAGGAGAAAACGCTCAGCTCTGTTCTTTGATTTTACTGTTAATTTATTCTGAAAAATGGGTAGTATTTTTCCTTTGCATTTCGGGGACTTCTTTAAATATAACATCTACAGAAAAATCTTTTGGAGGAAAAACTATTTGCGCCTTTGGATCCTTTAGTCAACAGTGATAAATCTATTACAAAGGGAGAAGATAAGAACATTCCATGGCATCTTTTCCCTCACTTCCAGAACCAAGAGGCACAGAGAGATGAAAAATGTTTCTGTCAGATTGCAACATGCTTCAAAAGGGCATTGTCCAGCCACGGTCTTCGCAACTAAACCTTGTGGTTCTACTGATACATTAATGAAGATACACTTCGCAGCAATAATGGTGACGTGGTGTTGTTTGTTAATCCTGATGTTCAAGAGGATTTCGGTGCGCATGTATGGGGAACACGCATTTATTGAGAGACGAGCTTGAACGTGGAGCTGGAAGACACAAGCACCAAATTGGAAGCAGAGTTGGGAAGGTGGTCAAACTCCAGAGGAGGAATCGAAAATGATGTTAATGAGGCCGAGTAAAATGTGAGGACTTCGACGTGAGGACAAGAAGGAATTCATATCAAATTGGAGAACGAGACATCTCAATGATTTGAATTCCAAAACTGATAGTTACCAAGTGCAATCAATTTATAATGTGGCCGCAAACATGTTGTAAGAGTACATTGATAAACTTTGATGTTTATTATCCAGATAAAGTTAAACAAAATAATAAGAAGCACAGACAGGTAAGTGAGTCGGAGTCATTTTCGTAGGATGAAAATGGCAAAATCCGAGTGTTTACCTTTAGGAAATGAATCAGATTCCCGGTAACGCGAAATTTTCACTGAACCAATTTGCACCCCATCAGGAACTACAACTGGTGACCAGCTCTTGAGTTGAATGGGTTTAAATGAGTTTGAAGTAAAACGGATAATGCAGGAAATAGTCAATAGGTCAGGCAGTATCTATGGAGGGAGAAAGGTATGGCGATTCGGCTTTGAGTCCTTTCAACAAAATCCCGGTGAAACCTTCATGCACCAACCACTACAATCCATAATAATGGCTGAGTTGAAGAGACATGTGCAGCATAGCAAAGGAAGCCACCTTGTGTGATCCCACCGCTCACATCCCTTTTGTTTATTCAATCGCCTGCTGATTATTGCACTTCGCAACGTAAGACTGAGCTAATTTTTAATCGAACGTCAACACTTCAGGGTATTCTGAAACCTGTAACAATGGTATTAATGTTGCTTTCAGGCCCGTTGTTTATCCTTGTTTTAGTCTAAGACAGGATTTGATAGATCGATGTGTATTTGTCTCCTCGATGCATTCTTCTTGTTTCTTCGGATTAATTACCAACAAGCTACGAACATTTCCTCTTAATTTTATCAAACCCTGATGTTAACCATTCACTCCCTAAGCCTTGGAAAGTCGCGCTTCTACCTTCCCGGCTCGTTGACCCACCACTCTGTACACATCCAGTTGAGCCTTTCTGACACAGGTCGAGGATGAAACTGTAAAACTGTGAGAGTGACGACTCTCACATTTCCAAAGGGGTGGCGGGCTTCAGAACAGAGATTCGTGGAGTGAAATCCCCACCAAGAATCGTCCGCAGTGTTCAATCTGTCTCTCCTTATCAGCTTGTTCTCTGAGATCTGTGCAGATTCTCCATTTGTCCCTGAAACTGCAAAGGCACAAAATTTGATCTCAGTTTTAATCGATTCAATTTCAACTGAGAACAAGTTCAGATTGATTCAATCTGTCTCTCCTTATGAGCTTGATCTCTGAGATCTCCATTTGGCCCTGAAACTGACAAGGCTCAAAATTTGATCTCAGTTCTTTCGAAACGGCGTGGAAATTTAACACCGGAATTCTCTGAACCCTCCACACAAAATCAAGAAGATGCGTGCTGTTGATCCAACAACCTCATTCATTAATGCCAAGGGAAACTATTGCATTCAGATTCTTGCAAACGTTCTTTCGATTCAGACGGTAATGTCTGACGAGAATCTCCTGTAATCATGACCTCCCAATATATATGTTTCCTAATTTCTCGCATCAATCATTTAACCACTGATACCATTCAGTGCGATATTGCCTGGAACTGCTGTGGCCGAAGCAAGTCCGGTATATCTCCACTTTCCTCACCGCTCCCTCAAAATGCCATGACACTGTCAAGAGTTTAAGTGCATCGCACCTCGGTCGACCTCTCCATTTACTCTGAGCAGCAGCAGAGCTATTTTCTTACCACACTTTCACGAATGTTTTCAAGAAGTTACTGTTGTTCCTTGCACTGCCGACATTGCTTACCGCACTTCCTCTTTTCCTCGGTATTTCCAGCATCTGCTTTGTTCTTAATTAACAAAAATTTCTCTGGATTTCAAGATTGTGTTTTCCAACAGCCTGCTTTCTGGTGGCTGGTCTCCTACTCCCCTGTGATATTGCAGCAAGCATAACTCTCCCATAACCACTGTCTGGTTAGACCTGTTCTTGATATTCTACCAACGCGTTTCTCAAAACTGCAATATACCCTTGTCCGTTTTGGCCCAAAGAGAAATGATTAAGTCAAAGGGTTCTGGCGAATGGGGAAGTTATTTTACACTCTCTACAAAATATTCAATCTACCTGACAGCATTAAGATGTCTCATGACGAATCTTTTTTTTCCGGATTATCCAGTTAGAAATATGAGGGGAACAGAGCGTTAGATGATCTGTTAAGGGAAGTGAATGGATCTTTAATCAGTGGGGGTGAATAGAACAAGGAAAGAAAGATTCACTCACCTTTTGTGGTAACCTCGACAGTGAGTTTACTCCTCCTATTGTTAACGTGGCAGTGGAGGAGACCGCGTACAGACAGGTCGGCGTGGAATTCTGGGAGGGGTGTTAAAATGGCTTGCAAACGGGAGATCCAGATGCGCGCGGCGGATAGAGAGCAGTTTATCCGTAAAGTGGTCGTCTAGTCTGCGCTTGGGTTCGCCGAAACTGGGACGTTGAAAGAACACTGGGACAAAACTGAACACGCGTCACAGTTTGTCGCCTGTCCAATCTCTGGGCAAAGACAATCACATCTTTATGTCATTGTCCTGTGACCTGACTTCAACTCAAAGTGAAGTGGGGAAGAGCTCGTTGAATGGTTTCAATTCCAACACCAACAGATGCCAACTTCCTTCAGCTTGGATGCGGAGAGAACAAATGATTGGAGCCGATTGATGGTTATATTTAAAATTCAGTTGCGAGAATTGAAATCAATGGGCACTTGACAACCACATTGGTAGCCAATACAGATTGCTTATTTGTTTGATATCGAAGCATTTGCGCATGGCTAAAGACATTAAAGAAAGTTACAAACTGAAGAGAGGCGTGGGATCTGTGAACATTCTTCAAATACACGAGATGATACTTTTGTCTCATGCGGTTGTGGCAAAAGGATCTGAGTCAGGGATCCAGGAAAAAGAACAGGTTGTTCAGCCAGTTCTCACGGAGCAGTGTCCCGAAATTGGACACCAGTAGTGCTGTGAGAGATGATTTAAAAGGGGTCGGATATGCACGAGGAACAGTCAGCCTGTCAGTCAGGATGTGTGCAGGGAGAAAGACTTCACATTTTGGCTCGATGTCCGTTCATCAGAAAGTGTGCGACGCCTAAATGCCTTAACTATTTCCGATCCATATTAATTACATAGATGGAGAGACACACGAAAGGTAACAGAGGGGGTAGGCTGGTGCTGAATCCTGTGCAACTCCACCGCTTCCAGCTCTCCGAGTAGAGACTCTTCTGTCATTTATTTCACATTGCCACTTGACGCTGAACACATTTTCAACCAACAGCACTTGCTCAACCTTGTCTGAAATCTGCAACCACGAATGTTGAGGGCCTCCAAGCTGCCCTTCGAAAGAACAGGTTTCTGACTTCCCAGGTTATTATGCAATGATATATACATCTGTTCCTTTCGGATCGTGGTATTCATTTCCTAAATTTCTTGCATTGAACTACTGAACTCTAACCAAATCCTTTACATGTCTTTACTTCCCGTGGCTTACTGACACGTTGTTGTGCTTTCGGGTCTCGCTTACGTAACGACTACATCCGCATCCAGTTTCGTCTCTCTGCCACTGGTTAATGAGGGACTTGCAGCATCCATTGGTTCTGGGGAAAGAAGCCGAGTTCTCTGAGCTGTCGAGAATGACGCCAGGACACTCAGCCCAGAGTGGTGAGGCTGGACGTCGTTCAGTAAAATACCTGTTGATGTTGTGTTGAAGAAGCAGACATTCATGCTTCATCAGACCTCGCTGAGTGTGCGATCTTTTACTTCTTGCCAAAAGGAAGTATTGGTATGGAAATGTGGAAAATACTGTGTCATTGCACCCGGGGTTATGGAGACGCATGGACGGCTGCAATAGGATGCTGGACAATCGAATTCAGGTTGTCCAAATGTTTGAAAACGACGCTGTGCTTCGCTTATGGAAGAGGATGTCGGAAGCTGTCAGAGCCGCACTGCTCCATGATAATGAAGGCAGAGTGGACGCATTACACGGGAATTATGAGTGGCAAATGTGAGTGGAAACCGAACGAGGGTTAGAAGTATCAGGTCTGGAATAGAGTTAGGCGCGGTGAGGGAACAGAGGCCAAATAGCACCATTCATTCCCAAAGCTGGCCGATGACTCAGCCATGATGATATGACAGAGAGAGACACGGGAAGAGCAGAGGGTGACATGGAGAACGGTTGTAACGGAAACATGAGAGTTATAGAGCAGCGAGACCTTCCTTGGTTTGTTGTCCTTCCGTCCTCGCGAGTCCCAAATCAACAACTCCCTCCGCGTCACCAGTGACGTCATCTGTGGAAACAGAACACATTTCACGTTGACCCTTAGTCTGAACCTGTGTGGAATTAAAACTGATGGAGTCATACACCGGCAGTCAAGTTCGTAACTTTTTGAGATGTCCTAACAGTGCATACTCCTAGTCACGTTATATGTTTTACGCAGCCATCGATTTAGTAAAGTTGCTCCTCTGTAGTTCACTGACTCCATGCATGTCTGCACCTGTCTCCAGTCCCAAACTACTTGATGTCTTTCATTTAGTATTCTCAGGTAACTTGCAGCAGGTTACCATCCATTCTGCGGTACACCTTTCCAAGACATTAATAAGAACGCAAATGTTTCCTTTTTAAATAATATTTTTTTGTCGCTTGTTAAACGTTCTGCGCTCATACCTCCTCAGGTCGCTGTAAACTGATCGAGCTTCCAACCTCAGCTCCTGTTGAACACGAAAATGTTGTTCTGATTCGCGAAAATGTATTGGCAGAAGAAGGTAATGGCAACAATATATCAACAGATCACAGAGAATATGGTGGGTGTATTCTAAGCTGAGCCTAATAGGCCCATGGACAGAAAGCGAATCGCGGGACATAGGGATCGGGTGAGAAAGTTGTCGTGGGAGACAGGATGAGCTTCTCATGTGTTGGAAGGAGTTCCAGTGGTTAACACACGGTTTTGTTCCAAACGGGGAATCTGAAAACTCTTACTTAGAACGTATAATACTACAGCACAGTACAGGGCCTTTGGCCCAAAATGTCGTGCGACATTTATCCTGCTCTAAGATCTATCTAACCCTTCCTTCCCACATAGCCCCCTATTTTTTCTATCATTCATGTACCTATCTAAGAGTGTCTTAAATGTCCGCAGTGTATCTGGCCTATAACCTCTGCCGGCAGTGCATTCCACACACCCACCACTCTCTGTGTAAAAAAATTACCCTTGACATCCCCCTTTTTCCTTCCTCCAACCACCTTAAAATGATGTCCCCTCGTGTTAGCCGTTGTCGCCCTGGGAAAAAAATCTATGACTTCAAAATGAATCAACAAAATAATTCCCTTACCATATAAATAGTGTTTTCATCGGGTGGGTGTGCAGTAGTCTGTGGAGAGAGAAATAAATAAATGAATGAATAAACCGGCCACACAGATAATGTTATAACCTCTCCTCCCAAATGAAACCTTAGTGAATCAATGCTCATATTCATTGCTGCTTTGAGCCATTTTGCACAAAAAGCCTATTCTGCAGAAAAAAAATATAAGATGCTGGCGGAACTCAGCAGGCCAGGCAAAATCCATGGAGAAACTAAGCAGTCAGCGTTTAGAGTCAAGACCAGAGGAAGCCCAATATAAAGGGGTGAAACAGAGCAGTAATAGGTGGACAAAAGAGGGGATGCGTGGTTCCCAAAAGGTGGTAATAGGTATGTACGAGATAGTGATAGTCTGATGCTGGGAGGAGGGGAGAGCAGATCCACCAGACGTTGGGTCAAGTTGTGAAGGCAGGAGCCCCATGGGGGGAAGGGAGGAGAGGATTTGAAAAAAAGCGATGACAAAAGAGAGATAGGCAGGGAAAGGGAAGAAAAGAAGAGGTATGGGGGCAGATTGTTGGGTTTACTGAAAGTGGGAGAATTCGATGTTCATGCCGCTAGGTTGTAAGGTTTCAAGACGGAAAATGAGGTGTTGTTCTTCCAGTTTGCGTTTGGAATTCTCCTGGTGGTAGACCTGCTGTTATGTCACCCACCCCCACCCCCGTCCTACCAGCCTACGTAAACCTTTCCTATCCCGTCTCTCTTTTCTCCTCGCTTTCTGTCTCCTTCTCCCCTACCCCTCCCCCCCAATGTGGCGCCTGCGTCCTTTGACCCTCCATTGGTGAATCTGCTGTCAACTCCTCCCCAGCATCTGCCTATCACTCTGTCCTACCTGCATCTGCCTATCACCACCTTGTGCCAAACCCGCTTCCCTTCTTTTGTCCACATATCACTACTCTGTTTCCTCCCGAAATATTGGGCTTCCTCGTTTTCCTATCTTCAGTCCTGAAGAAGGGTCCTGATCCGTGACCGTCTGTTTTCTCCATGGATGCGAACTGACCTGCTGAGTTCTTCCAGCATCGTAATGTTTTCTTTTCATCTGGATTCCAGAATCTAAATCCTTTGTTTCTATATTCTACAGGCAGCCTGGTTTTGCTTCAGTAATTAAAGCGAAATATCCTCTCACCTATTGGGTGTTATTTCCTCTAATAGGTAGAGAGTCCAGTGCTACAATAGTGCAGTAGTGAGTTTAATTTGCCAGCAATTGGTGTTCAGGACTATTTCTCAGGAGTCCTGGAGCCATAGAATAATACTGCATGGAAACAGGCCATTCGGCCCAACTCACCCATGCCGACCATGTTGCCAACAACCTAGTGCCGTCTGCCCGCGTTTTGCCCATATCACTGTAAACCCCTCCCATCCATGTACGTATCCAAATGTGGTTTAAATATTGTTATGAGATACATGGAAATAAATAATTCAATTTTAAGTCGTAAATATACATTTAATTAACAGACTCGGTTTGTCATACGTGCTCACGTGGTTCACTCAGTGTTCTCTGTGTGTCCAATGACAGACTGACCAATGACGTCGACATGACCCTATTTATTCAGTTCAGGGTCAGTCAGGGGCAGACAATATATCCGCCCGTCGTCACCGACACCCATATCTAATGGGAGAAGAGTTTCTTTTTTTTAAATTCTCCGAAGGACCCCTGTCTTCTTATCCCCGTCTACAACTGTTACCTGAGAAATTACACTGATGGTTCTATAGCAATATTGCTCCTAATATATACATATAAGAAATTATGGTGATTATAATATCATCAGACTGCAACTGTACCAACATTTTGATTCTTTGGGATATTTTCATACGTGTGTGATAATTTTCCAACACCCGTCGCCAAGTTATCTGTAGAAATACAACAAATTTAGTTACTTAAACAAACAATAGCAGCATAAGTTTCCCAATTCAGAGGAAAGAATTTGGACCCATTGGATGTTCTGTTAAATTAATTCGTTTGAGCACTCCCCTTACCCTGTAACCCTGTAGATTTTACCATTTCTGATCCTGTTCTGCTCCTTCTCTGTGACAGGATTTGGGGATCCTCGTTGTCCTTGAGAAGTTGATGCCGATCCAGATCAATGAACGGCAGGTCAAGCAGTGCAGGTTTTATTTATGTAGGAGATGGAGCTCACTGAACAATCAACTCACCTATCACCTACCTGCGTGTGCCCTCCCCCCTCCACCGTCCTATTCTGCCTTCTGCCCTCTTCCTTTCCAGTCCTGATGAAGGGTCTCGGCCCGAAACGTCGACTGTTTATTTCTTTCCATTAATGCTGCCCAACCTGCTGAGTTCCTCCAGTACATTTTATGTATTGCTCCAGATTCCAGCATCTGCAGAATTTCTTGTGCCTCACTGAGTAAAAACTCAGTTTGCCATTCAATTTCGATTCAGAGTCTGAGGACGCTAAATGTTGACGAGCGATTAAAATGCAGAAAGGTGCGACATTCCATGCAGGAGCCACTCAATACAGAAGTATTCATCCTCAGTCACCTCCGCCGCTAACGCTTTTCACTGGAATATAACCCTCTGTACAGCAGTTGAAAGCCATCCCACAAGAACTCATGATTGCAAATGCAGCTGTCACATTTTTCACTCTAAGAATAATAGTAGCGTCTGAAAGAAGTGAACGGATCAGATCATATACATTCATGTAATTCCTGTTACATGAAATCATGGAGTGTTACAGCAGGGAAGCAGGTCCTTCCACCTGACCCATCCATGCCAACCGACATGCCACTCTTCCTTGATTCAGTTCTCCTGCATTTGGCTCATTTCCTTCAATACATTTCCGATCCATTCACCTCTCCAAATGGTTTATAAACGCAGTGATTCTACTTCCCTCTACCACCTCCTCTGCCAGGCAGTTATATATATCCACCAAAATTTCTGTGCAGAACATGCCCCTCTGATCTAATTTAAATATTTGCGCTCTCACCCACGTCCTTTCTTCCCCTTCTGTGTTACTCATAATTACGTAAATATCCGGAAGGTCACCCTCAGCCTCCGGCGCTGTACTGAGAACAATCCCAGCCTATCCAATTTCCTTGGAACTAAAGTCCTCCCAACAACATGGCGAATTTCTTCCACGCACTAACGCATCAGTTCTACTCTGTGGTGAACAGAACTGTACAAAATATTCCAAGTATAGCCCAACCTAAGCCTTGTTCATGTGGCAGTGCAAAATGATTTCCACTCACTGTTTACTCCTGAGTTTATGGTCGTGTCATACATCGGCGGATTGTTCGACCTGAGTGAACAGAAACGGGTCAAAATGTCAAAATGCTGGGGGAAAGAAAAGATCGTTTCAAAAGGAAAATTCAGTGAGTGCGAATTTCGCCAGAATTCACATTTATTGTTGTTTGTTGACAGCAGAGTATAAGACGGTGAAGCAGGACATATCAAAGTATTTGTTCTGGACACAGGGGTGTCACCAGGACAAAGCGCCGCATTTCCATTGTAATACTAGGCCTATTTGTGGTCAAACGACCGTATTTTCGATGAAAGGATATCGACTTGAACAGTTTCTCTCACCACGGATGCCCCCTGAGATCTTGAACAGGCAAGACGGGAAAGGAACGGAAATCACCTTTCCAGATGGAGATGTGTGAATCGGCTCGGATTATGAAATGATTACGTTGTTCTTGGTCATTGGACGGATTGATTCAGTCACGTTGAACATCACCGTCTCTGAAACTGAAGCGTAACTCTGAGGGGAAATGGAGAACTTGAGATGTTGTTTCCACTAGTGGAGGTCTCCAGAACAAGAGGACAGAGACCAGAAAAAGGAATCGCCTGTATCAGAAGGAGGAGAGGAGGAATTTCTTCCACCAGAGGGCGGCGAATCTTTGGATTCTCTCGTCCTGTGGAGTTGGAAGCATTGAACATATTCATGGCCGAGAGAGACAGATCCTTGGTCCACTGCTGAGTGAAGAGATTTTGGGAATTGGAGATAAGTTGTACCGAGGCGAAAATAAAATGAGCCACCATCTTCTTGAAGGGCATAATAGGCTCGAGGGGCTGAGTGGCCCTCTCTATCTTCTGCTTCTCACGTTCAGATGATGGGATTTAAAAGAAAGATGCTAAATTAATAATGCAGGCCTTTTCATGCAACACAGGAAGCACAGTGGAACGGCAGTCAGTCCTAACGCGCAGATCCTGCCACCTCTGTTTGATGCTGCCTCCACACCACCCACCACCGCACCCCCCCCCCCAACCCCTCCGGTATTGCATCTGTGGCATTTCCACATTCTCCAGTGACATATGGGTTCCCGCCTGGTGCTCCGGATTCCTTCCACATCCCAAAGACGTGCGGTGTCGGTGGGTTCACTGTCCGCTACGAACCTCACCGAGTGAAGTATGTTGGCAGATCTGGTGGGAGGCATTGGACCCGTGAGGGAGGATAGATTACAAAGGAAGATAAATGGAGAAAGCGACTGGTGATGGGCCGAAGGCCCGTTCTATGTCACAGAGGTCCGAGAAGTACCTTTATTGCTACACTATTATTGTTACGAAGAATGACTGACTGACAAAAATACTCATTGGTCATTGCAGGACATCAGATCTCGAGAGTATATTCAGGTTATGGTTCAATGAAACGTATTTACCTGCTTCTATTTGTCTTGATGAACCAGGCAGCTAATCCACCCACAAGCCCCACTCCAGCAAGACGCCAATCACAATCTCGGCTATCGCTCCAGGTGACAAACCTCCAAGAGAGACATTTTTTTTTTTCTGAAAATGAAGTTGGGGAGATAATGACACAGAATCCAACGGAACGTAACAAAGTGAAGAAGCCGAGTCAACGGCTGTTCTCTTGTGCGACCTCCCCTACCTGCGACATAATTTCTTTTCCTGTTGAAATTAACTGAAAATATGAGGTAGCTAGACTTTCTGGAAAACTTATCCGCTGTCGACGTAACTGAGGAGGTTAAATTAACGGGTTATTGGATAATAAGTAAATCCCTTTGTACTTGCTTTCATGCTGTTTACTCTCCGCCACATCCAATGTACATGAAAACACTTGAATCTTTTATCCTCTGAGGAGGATATTAGACATCAGAGGAGATCCCGAAAGTTGGAAAATAAAATCGGTTAGAACTGCATGAAGTCGATCAAAGCGGAATATGGACAGAACGTTTCCTTGCCTCGTGCGGTTACCTCTACAGTGAGGTTGCTGCGTTTCATGGTTACGTTGTTATAAACCTCACAAGCATAATTCCCACTGTCAACCGAGCTTACTGCCTCGATGGTGTACTGTTGTCCGGTCTGTAGATGATTTGTCTCACTGTACTATTTCAATTCACCACTGGGGACTGACTGAGCTGAACAATTTAATGTAAGAGGTGAACCAATATCTACCACAACTGGACCCTGCGGCAGAATTCTGACGTTGTCTGGTCCATCTAGGAACAGAAATCGAGAATGTTTGTCCTTTCTGTAATCAATAATATCAAACGCAAACTCACGTTTTGAGCAGCCTGCGTACTTACAGTTAACTTTCACGTAGATTGCCGCACTGCCGCTGTTGTAATCATTGCTAACGGTACAGTTATATGTTCCTGTGTCAGTTCTCTTAACACGGGTTATTGTCAGATTAGTTTTATCTGAAGATGTAAAAATTCTGTCATTTTCCTGTATGGGTTGGCTATTTCTATACTATGTTCGTCTCAGAACATTGCCCTGCGCTTCACAAGTGAGTGCAACTGTATCCTTGCTTTCCACGGCACTGAAGTTATTGAATGTGACAGTGACATGAAACACGGGTTCTGTAAATGCAAATTGAAAGGGAAATAGAGTTACCCATTTTTACAGCAGTCTACTCATCTCAGCACGGCCTCTCTTCACCAAGTCAACGTCGTCACCACTACCTTGACCTTTACTGCAAAGGAACTGCAGTTGAAGAATGGGAGGATTATGATGCAGTTGAACCGGGTGAAGCCAGATCCAGGATACTGTACATAGATTTCGTCCCCTTAGCTACGAAAAACGATCTAGTAGAATTGGAGGCTGTCCAAAGTAGATTCACCAGACTCATTCCAGGGTTGTGGGTTGTCCTATTAAGACAACCCGAACGCTAACCCTAATGCATGTCCCAAACCCTAAGCCTTCCCTACGCTAATACGAACCCTCACCATAACCTGGAACATTTGGTTTGTATTCCTTGGTGCTCAGAAGAATGAGGGGTATTCTTATTTCAACATATAACATCATAAGTCTGCTTGACATGTTACATGCTGGATACTACAGGCCACAGCCTTAAGGTGAGGGGAACATTTAAAGGAGATGTGCGGGCACAGTTTTTAATCACAGAGTTGTGGGTGCCTGGAAGGAGCTGCCAGCGGTGGTGTTGGAAACAGGCAGCATGTTAGCGTCTCCGAGGTATTAACAGGCAGGGAATGGAAGGGTGTGGTTAATGTGCAGGCAGGTGGAATCAGTTTAATTTGGCAACGTGGTCAGCACGGACACGGTAGGCCGAAGTGTCTGTTCCTGAGCTGTACTCTTCCATGTCCGATGCTAAACTGTTTCCACCAGTGGGAGACTCATGAACAAGCCGGCACAGTTACAAAGTAAATGCCCTGTCATTTAAAACGTGGGCAAGGGGAATTGCCTTCTCTCAGAGTGCAGTGAAGCTCTTGAATTCTCTGTCTCCGAGCGTGGTGGATGCTGGATCATTTGAGATAATTATGGTGGAGATTAATAAGTATTTGAAAGATCGAGGA
Organism: Pristis pectinata; assembly: GCF_009764475.1. NCBI lineage: Eukaryota > Metazoa > Chordata > Chondrichthyes > Rhinopristiformes > Pristidae > Pristis > Pristis pectinata. The sequence goes on from NC_067442.1 coordinate 834,272, forward strand.
GTAGAAGGTTATGGCGAAGTGGCACAGAAGCGGAGCTGAGGCCAACAATGGTCAGCTACGTTGATTCAAATGGCGGGACAGTTTAGAGAGGCCGAGTGGCCTGCACGTTCTCCTACTTTTCTGATGGCTTTGTGTTGGCATTATAACTTTCAATTTCAGTTTGATCTGACATCCAACAGACACCAGAATATTACAGCTGCCGAGAAGGTATTACCCCTCTGGGGAAATTGTTCAGCTGGGGATCAAGGTTCAAAAATATGGGATCTCCAGCTTCAACCGTAGATGGGGAGAAATTTCTCGAGAGCTGTGGGGAATCAGACACTATGTTTTAAGGCCGGCATAGACGGAGGAGTATTGGGCGTTCGGGGATTCAAGGGTGCCGAGGAACACAGAGCAGAGATTACATCATTGAATAGCAGAGGATGCTCAAGGGACCGAACAGCAGACGACTCCACCTGTTGCTGATGTGCTTGCCATTTATTGACAAGGCAATGTTCGACCTCTGGGAAAGGTAACATCGATGAATAAGAATGCCAACACTGTATTGGTTAAATGTAAACTCTTGTAACATGATGATGAATCAGTTATTTGTAAGAACAGCAAAGACAGCTGTGGATGCACAGAACAAAAGCAACAACAGAATCCGTTTTTAAGAGCTGTCTTTGGCTAAAATTACAGGTTATAAATTTTGCTCTTCTGCCTGTGCAACGTGCTGCCCTCTCCCTCAGTGTGACGAACTTCTTTCTCTCTCCTCTCGCCTCTTTCTGTCCTCTCTTTCTGTCCTGTCCCTCCCTCTCTCGCTCTCATTTCTCTCCATTCTCTCTCTCTCCCCCTCTCTCTCCTCTCTCTCCCCGCTCTTTCCCCTCTGTCTCTCAATAATCTGTCTCCACCCTTCCTGATGTTAAACTGCTCACAACTTCCTGAGTTCAAAGTGAACAATCCCAGCGTTCCCACATCATTGCAGTTCCTCATCCCTGGATTCGCACTGCTAACTCTTGCTCCTCACCCTCTCCAAAGCCGACAGCCTTCGTTGAAGGCAACTGACTGATAATTTGCTGTTTATCACGTTTGGTGTTATAAAAAAAGCAGACAACTATTTTTTCATAAGGAGGCATTAAAACATACATAAATACACAGGTTAAAGTCCATTATGATAAGAGCCACTAATCTGCATCATATCAGTCAGAGAGCTGCTGAGTCACACAGGATGAAAAGGGTCACTTCAGCCCACATTGTTCATGCCAGCGATCAACTACCTATTAGTAGTCCCAATTACCTGATAGTAATTCCAATTGCCAGGCCCAGGTCCACAGACTTCCATATCCTGGCATTTCAAATGATCAGCTAAATATTTGCTAAATGTTGTGAAATTAGAGTATACATCTTCCCCTCAATCAGCATCTCTGGGTGTAGAGATCTAGCCCTAATTCCCCTCCATACCTCCAAGCCCTTACCTTAACTGATGGACTCTGGTTATAGACAGGGATTAATCCGTATATTTACTGGTGGTGGTGTTTTAAGCGATAAGGCCAAAACAAACAAGTTGCATACCACAGTGAAGGTGGCACAGATTAGATATTCCTCCAATGGTTACTCATTGGTAGGGTGAACACATACAAAGGGAGACCTACATTTCACTTGAAATAACATTGACTAATATCAAAAACAGCTGAAGTTAATATCGAATTTTGAACAAAGGGCAGACTGAAATGAAAACCTTTCGATAAGATAACAATAAGACTTCAGTGAGAAAATATTGTTGTTGGAGGTTTAAATTCCATAATAGCTTTTACTTCGTTTCAATTGTTACCTCGTTATAACATGTGTAACAGGAGCAGGAGTCGACTATTCGGCCCTTCTAACCTCTTAAGCCTTTTGGTAAGAACATGACTGATTTGTTAGTTGCATCAGCTCCATTTTCCTCGCCCTCACGATGCTGCCAATGTGGTGGTGAGTATCTCCGGAGTCTATTTTGGACCCCGTGTCAAAGCAGTGACAGCAATGTTTTTCACGTTTGGGGAAGCTGCAGGTGTTGGGGTACACCTGTACTCGCTGCCATTGTCATTCGTGGTGGATGAGGTAGCATTTTTGAGGAGGCGCTATCAGTGTAGCCTGGGCGCATAACTGCAGTGTAATGTGTTGTTGGTGCACACTAAATATACTGTGTGGCGGTTGTGGAGGGATTGAAGTTCCAGCGGAGTGTGGGGCATTGATTCAACAGGCTTCTTGACCCTGGGTGGCGTGGAGGTTCTCGTGTGTTACTGGAGCAGCACCCACCTAGGCAAGCGAAGGGTGTCCCATCACACTCCTGACTTGTGCCTTGTAGATTGCGGAGATACTTGGCATGTTTGGAGGAGAGGATCCCACGTGCTCTTACAGCCACAGTACACCTCTTGATAAATGTTTTCCACTCGATGTGTTTAGGTCAACGGTAGGAGTTCAACAGCCATTCACTGCGTGGAAAATGCCATTTGTTTGTTAGAGGTGCAGAAAGGGACTCAGTGGTTAAAGGAGACAACTGACTGCCACCTTCTGAACGCCAGTTTAGGTTACAGGATCAGTACGGGCGTCGCCACTAAATGCATGAAATCAACACGAGTACCCGAATAATTTCGTAGCAAACGTGTCGTGATCTTACGTAACTAATTCTATTTTAAAGGGGAATATTTGGACGATCCGGTCCGTCTAAAGCAAGCACACAAAGCGGATTGCAGTAAATTACAGGAACAGCAAAAGCGGCGGTGAAGAAACGCAGGAGAGGGACAGCAACCCACTGCGATACAGAGTGCACACCAGCACCTTCCCTGCACACAGGAGAGTGGACTGCTCTGTAAACCACACGCAGTAAGTCACATTTCCTTATAAAATTGAACAGGTGTCTCATATTCTCAAGCCTGTCTCCACCCCAAACCTGGAATGCAGAGCTCCACAGCACGCGTCTGTGACAATCGTCTCGCTTTGTGACTTCCCTCATTTGGCCGCCTGTGTGTGGTTTGAGCGAAAGAATCGCCGAAATCTTCCCAAAAATAATGGAGCCACTCAGCCCATCAAATATTGGACGATTTATGGAGTAGATGCAACAAATATGTAATAAGATCCCTTCCTATGTGGGCGTGCAATATGCTTTCAAATCGCAGGACGTAGGTGGGGCTCAGTCCAAGTCTCAGACACAGTGTGTAAAGGCGTGTATGTTAGGAAGTAAATTTAGACTACTCAGGTTAAACCCAGTAAGCGTTGTGGCTTCCACATAGATCGGGGAGGCAGTAACTTTCCCCTCACATCCACAGATGGATCTCTGGTTATATCTACCTCTGGTTTCTCTGGACCTCCGTCAGGAGGGTGACAGGGCCCCACCAGCTCTGGCACTTCCTCCGATGAAACTTTTCTTTAACATCCTGTGTGTGGAAATTTTCATAGTTCGTGGCTGATTCGACACTGGGCCAGAATTTCAATGACTCCCCTCAAACCCTTGTAAGAGCATCCGTGAACGTATCACTCCAGAGAAGGATCACAAATATTAGTGTTGAAATAGAATCAATTCAAAATTAGATTTTTGAAGAGATAAGTGTGTATTTGATTGGATGGGGTCGAAAGGAGCTCATAACTTAACAGGGAGCAAAAGGAAAAGGTAGATGCGACACAGCTTTACCCACGCCACTCAATGCGAATGTTATTACAAGTCCTTCTCTGCACTTATTACAAATGAAGCCCTTTCGGTCCACGTTAGCGGTACAACTTCTCCCTGGTGTACCGGGCGGGGGCTCTGCCTGACCTCATCATTCAGGAATCTTACCCAGGACATTCTCTTTGGTTCACAGGATGTGGTCGTCAGTAGCAGTGCCAAAATTTTATGTACATCCCCACCTTCACTGAACTGAGGGGCTATTAAGAAGTCAGAGTGATCGTTGGGCCTTTAGCCACAAATAGAACAGACCGGGTTAGCCGGCACATTTCCTTCCCCTGAAGTACATGAGTGACCCACATCTTTTTTCTCCAACAATGCAGTAGTATCTCGATCACCGTTACTGAGACTGGTTTTAAATTTTGAAGTTCCAAGTGTGAATTTAAATTCCACAGCTGCCGAGGTAGATTCGGACACGTCTCTCATCTGACTGTCCAGTAATTCGAGTGTTAGTCTAATGAGGTCATCACTGTGCTACCTTCCACAAGTGCAATCCCCTTCTCTCGAAACCCCGTGCCCATCAGGACTTGCAATAAACATACACGCCTTTACGTACTGATCTCCTGGGAAACTTACAGTGAACATTAAGGTAAAACGTGTCGCTTGTCGTTCCACCCGTCAAGTCGTATGCGCGACAGGTGAACGGTCCATCTGTCCGTAGCACTGTAGAAATGGTGAGTGTGCTGTTATCGGCACTCAGTTCAAACCTGCCACCAGGAATTATCACGCTATTGTCTTCAAGCCACAGATAAGAGACCCCTGTGCCTTTTGCAAAGCATGTTAATTTCACGGTATCATTGTACCCTATTAGGCTGGAGGCATTGGATGTAATAATGGGTTTGGATATACGTTCTGGTTGTAAGCACAGGAGAGTGGTTAGTGCACAAGATTTCAAGAAGAAAATCTGGAAGATTGTAGATTTGGTTTAGAATCTGGAACACACAATTCACAATGTATTGTTCTATAATGCAGAACAAGAAAAAAGTGAAAAATCATTGTATTTGATAGGTGTACGTATTGAGATGCATATCCTTCACTAAGTCAAGTCACTTCTTCTTTCTTCACTCAGAGACATGATTTTTTTTTAATTCTTTCCACCGAGTCATAGTCATAGAGTCATACAGCACGCAAGCAGGCCCTTCGGTCAAACTCGTTATTGCCGACCAAGTACCAGCAAAACTCCGCGCCAGGGGATTGGTTCCCTCCAGTTAAGCTGCAACCGATCCTTTTTGTACATGGCATCCTTGCCCCAGAAGAGGTGCCAAAGGTCCAAGAACCTGACACATTGCACCGTGCACCAACACTTCAGCTAAACATTGATCTATTCTATTCCTGGCCTGACTATCAGCTGCTACCGGCAGTAGTCTAGAGATTACTACCTTCATGATCCTACTTTTCATCTTCTTTCCTAACTCCTTATACTCACGCAAAAGGACCTCATCCCTATTTCGACTTATGTTGCTGGTGCCAATGTGCACGACATTCTCTGGCTGATCACTATCTCCTTTGAGAATGTTCTAACCCATCGTGAGACATCATCGACACTGCCATCAGAGAGGCAACACACCATCCTGGTGCTTCATTTGCTGCCACAGAATCTTCTGTCTGTCTCCCTAACGATAGAAATTCCTCTCACTATTTCCCTTCCTGACTTCACCCCTCCCACCACCCCCCGAGCCTCAGAGTTGGCCAAAGTGCCACTGACCTGGCTGTTGTAGAATATGGAAAGCAAGGGCTTTCACGTTCCACACTTCAAAAACAAGCTGTAACGAATGTCAACGAAATGGAGTTCAGCAGAACAAGGGAAGAAGGAAGTATTGAGCAATTCAGTACAGTCAAGGGTCACTTGGCAATGTGAATTATGATGGATAAACAGCGGTCAACACAGAAGAGAATTGCTGACGCACGCACGAGTTTCAAAACATCAATGTAACCTTTCTTTACAGGCAATGAAGCAACGTACAGTGTTAGTTTCGATGTTAGTAGGCCAATTAAAGTCGTTATCTCACATACCAAACGAACATCTGTTGGGTATTATCTTATGAACGTGCATTGCAAGCTCAGCAGCGCATACTTCAAGGATGCCTTACTCAACACCAGACTATAACATATCACATTCTGATATTGCATCAACAAATACAATGTCTCTAATTTTACATACACAACTCCGACACTACCATCACCTCTCGATGTAAGACATACCCAGGAATAATAATGTTTCGTATTGTTACACTCCATCTTTTGGTTACATTTTTGAATGCCTCACAAGTGTAACTGCCTGTGTTATTCAGGGATAAGTCAACAAGGATTGGGTGCTGTCCACTCTGCTGAAGAGATAAACCATTGAAATACCACTGAACTTCAGATGCGGGGTTCTAAATATGTTAATGAGGGCAAATCCCCTTCCCGGGAGGACGTTAGAGGACACAATGTTTTAACATCCTTCCAGTAAATCCCTGACCTTCAATATAGCATTTATAAGTTATTCCTGTCGTTTCTTAATGCGGTTTTTCCACGTTCAAGTGGCCAAGTGGGCTTTACACAGGTACTTTGATCAAGTGTGCACCTGCTGAGCCGATCTTCTTTCAATCACAATGCTGAGAAACTGCTCGGGCGTACGGACAAGTGAACAGCAGGATAAGTGAATACCTGTCGAATGGAAAGATATTCTCGTCGAACCATGCACTGAGTCCCACTGCGTCCTAAGAGTCAGTAGCCTGACCGGAAATCTATTCATACAATCATCTCAATTCCAGATGAGGAAGAACTCCTCAGGGTCGTCCCATTTCCTACGAGCCCGTGTCGGCCCCTGAGTTCCTGTCTCAACACCTGAACTGGGTCAATTATCCTCAAATATTCATCAAAAAGACGTGTCGGTGGGAAGGTTATTTAGCAATGTAATTTCACCTTAATGTGTAGGTGAGTTGTAGGTTCTTTGGGGGGGGGGGTGGTGCTGATGGTAATGTAAGATGAATTAAATGGTATGAAAGGAAATGGGTGCTTGATGGTCGGAACAGACTAAGGCTGACTATGCGGGGGCACACGATCAGTCATGCAGTCACAGCCATGATGTATGGCTCCATGACTCTATGACTCATAGTCTGCTCCCGCAAAGCTCCTTCCTTAATTATTCTTCCAATTTAACTATCCATAAATAGAACAAAATGTTTCTACCACCACCACCGGCCCGTTCTGTTCGAAGGAAACCAACACTAATTTTCCAATCTTTTTTCACTATGAAACTTCTGAATTTTCTCCTAATTCCTTCTCGCAACATCCAGTGTTGTCGCATCCTTCTTGCTCCGTGGGGGCCAGAACTATGCATTCTGCTCTATCTGTGCACGAAGTGGTGTTTTGTGCGTGTCTAGTGTGACTTTCCCACTCACATATTCGATGTTACAGAGTCAAACAGTTATACAGAAACAGGCCACGTTCAGGCCAATAACTGCACGTCTTCAGTGTGCTTTCACAACCACTTCATGCACCTCCCCATCTACCTTTAGTAATCTATGGACATGCACTGTGGTCCCGTCAGTTCCTCTGCAGTTTATAGGATACACGCAACAGTGATAAGATCTGGGTAACACGTACGAGGTCATGATGAAAGCAAAGAATTGGGTGACCGAGAAATTACATCACGCCGTTTGTTCCGGCGATAAGCAACATGCAGTTGAAGTTATCTGTAGTTGAATAAAGAGCAAGAACATCAACGGCTATTTCACAGGACAGTTTAGTTGGGTTACACGGTTCTACGGCTGAGAATGAGTCTCTGAACGGGATTCCCCACGATAGAGTCAAATCTCTGCAGTAACTGGGCAACGTGGCCATTGAGTGAATGGATGCTGCAGAGACCGGGGAAGGTGGTCCCAGGGGAACATGGACGGGCTGATAAAGAGCAATGCCCAGAAGGAGAGAGGTAGGAAACATAAGGCATATACTAGGAATCTGAAATACTAACAGAAAATGCAGGCAATACTCAACCGATCAGGCAGCGTCTGCAGGGAGAGGTTACAGGTTTCTGCGCCTTCATCACAACCAGCAAGTCAGAAGCAAGCCACACGTCGAGAGTGGAGGGGCGGAAACGACCGAAGGGTGTGTCTGTGATAGGGGGGAGGTCACGGTTGCTGGGTAACACAAAACGTTTTGTGCTGCCTCAGAGAGGGCGATGAACGGTTTCTCACACGACTGATCTGTCTGGGGGAGAGTCATGGGAGGAAAATTAATGAGGCAGCACAGAGAGGGGCCCATAAACATGTGAGGTCGAGACAGCAGTTCCTGGAAACGCTCAAGAAATAGAGGAATTCTGCAAATAATTTGGTGGAGAAAGAGAAAATCAATTAATGTTGCTGGTATGTTCGGCTTATATGAGTACTGTCCTGTCCTAACACAAAAGGTAAGGCTGTTTATCTGACGTAATTGAATTTGCTGTTGGGCGCTGTGAGCTGCAAAGAGCCTAGGTGGGAGGTAAAGTGCTAGAGGGGGATTCTCCTGTCTTGTTGGGTGTTAGATGTGGTTGACACTCTCCAGGCCTGTCACTGGGCGCTACTGCCAGTGAGCTGTCAGTGAGATCTCCCTAAATTGATGAGTGCCTTCTGTGATGGCGGTATATTGGAGGAAGCCGGACAACTCCCAGTGCCCAAACTGTCGAATCCTCCCTGCTTAAAAAGTGCTTGGTGTCACCTGACCTTGAACGTGGGGTTCAGGTGCTCTCGATAATTTAACCCTGTAATGTGACGAAGACGCTATGAGATGTGGCAGGCATCACTTCAGCATTCTGGAATGACACAGAGGTCAGGACACGAGACTGACAGAGACACGCAACTCCCTCGGAAAAGCTGTGAATGCTCGTGTCTGATAATGCACTTCAGGGTGAGTAGATCACAGATCTCTCGACCAAGATTGAGAGAGCGGTCTCAGATTGCACGGTATCGGTGGTACTGAGATCAGTAAATCCCAGAACCTCACCGTGTCACTGTCAATTTTCAACCCAATGAGGTTGAATTCTCACTGCGGATAAACAATAGCGATTCACCACGGCGACGTCGTTTAGCCGGCCGCAAAATCCCATCCGGAATACACGGGGTCCTCGCGGCCTAAATCACACGGAGGTGGGGCCAAGATGAAGAGAGTTGGACTAGGTGTCACCAGCAGTAGTTCCATGCAGTTTGTTTTTAACAATGGCGCAGTCACAGAGAGCAGAGAGACAAGCGGTCTGCAAAAAAAGGATCGGCCTGCTTCACACGGCGGCGGCGTCCGTATCAGCAGGCACTCTTTCCCCGAATCTGACCGGCCGGCCGATACCTGTCCGGGAGAGACCCCAACCTGATCGAATACGGATCGACCCTATAGTTTGTTGAATCGCCGATAACTTTCTTTCTGAGAGACTGACCCTCACCCGGAGGTATGAAGAGACAAGGAGTGAGCGCGGTGAGCGGGAGGCCGGCAGTCCGAGAGGGCAGCACCTGTGCCTGTTACACTCTGAGACTGAGCCGCGCTTCCTGGTCTCCAGGCCAAATCACTGCAGTCAGTCGGCAGAAGCGGCAGCGCTGATTCGACCCTCTGCTGTCCGCCTGCGGCGAGGGCCAAGAACGAAGCAACGTAAAACGGGGAAGAAGGAGAAAAACATTAGGCCCCTCGCGCGTCCTCCAACACTGCATACTATCCCACGTGACGTTTTCACAGCACCACTTTGCTGCATGAATCTCAAAAATGAATGGATAAAATACGTATCCTCCTTTAAACTTGAAACTTGAAAGGACATGTGCGCGGAAAGTTGTTCCCAGATAGAGTTGGGGTTCAGGCAACTGGAACACGAAGTATGGGTGATGGTGGGGGGAGCAGATGCGACAGTGACTTTGAGGAAACACATTCCGACGGGAAAATGAAAATCGATGGATGGATATAGACCATGTGCAGCAAATGAGATTTGTTCAATTTCTCATCATGGCTAGCTGCGACACTGTGGGCCGAAGGCCTGTTCCTGTGCAGTATTCTTCAGTGTTCTACGTTCTATGTTTCACCGGGAGATTCATTGCACTAAAGAAATGTAATTCTGTAAGTCAATATTTCGAGAACGACAAACTAAATTGATATAGCAGGTGTGTTCCCCTGACATCAGAACTGCTCTGCCCCGAAATTCTGGAGTTCATTACTGAGCCTCAGCGGCTGCAAAAGCGGCGGTAGGAGATGATGTACGACAGGAGGTTACTTCTGTTGATTGGATACTGGCTTAGTTAACGGCGACCAACAAGACCTAACTGCGTGCTCTCCTGCCAGAATGTTATAAAGGAGATCTCTCTGAAGAGACCGGTGTCTTCTCTGATGCTTGTGTTTAACACAGCCACAGAGAGCAGTATGAGAAGAGGGAAAGGCTGGGATCCAAAGGCTTCGGCTACTGTACTCGCACGCACTCTCTCCCTGAAACTGACCGGCCAGCCGGTGCCTGTCCGGGAGGGACGGCAAACTGAAAAGAATACGGATCTACCCTATCAATGAGATGTAATTTCCCAATCGGAAACAATACGTCGTCCAACAATTGAGTTTGGCAGCAAAGGACAACTTGTACTCATTCACTGCAGGAACAAAATAAAAATTAATAGTTCGGGGAGAAAGAACTGAACAGGACCAACGTCCCACTCACCAAGGACCCGTAGAGTGAGGGTTGCTGAAGCTGGAGATCCGCTCTTTGGAATCATGGTCACACGGCACTCCCCTCTGTCTGACATTTTCACCGACCTCAGCAGGAGCGACCGGTTGGAAGTGAATATCTCAGCCTGTGAACTATACCCATTTCCATAAGACACGGTTTCAGAGATCCACCGGTCGACTGTTTTCGCACCGAAAGCCCAGCTTCCACCCATGATCTCGATCGATGGCAGAACTGAAAAGAACGCATTTCCCCCGACTGTCACGTTGATCCGACTCCGTTCTACTTCGATGGTAAATACCTGAGACTCACCTGAGGAAGAGAAATTCGGATGAGGGAAAAGAGAAAGAAGCGGATAAACTCGGGAATCTGTAATTTGTTGAATAATTAAACCGATTCTTGTCAGCTAATCTGCTTTTCTGCAACCCTCCGCTGCTGTGTTGATTTTCCTCTGACTTTCTGTGCGAGAGACTGACCCTCACCCACAGGTATGAATAAACAAAGAGCGAGTGCGGTGACGGGGAGTCCCGCCATCCCGAGAGAGCAGCGCCTGTGTCTGTTTCACTCTCAGACTGAGCGGCGTTTCCTGTTCTCCAGACAAATCACTGCAGTCCGTCGTCAGAAGCAGCAGCGCTGACTGGAGCGGCTGCTGTCTGCCTGCGGCGAGGGCAAATAACGAGGGACCTAAAACGCGAAAGAAGGATAAGACCATGAGGCCCCTCGCGCGTCTTCCAACACGGTATCACAGTCCAGGTGACGCTTTCTCACCACCACTTATCTGCACGATTCTCTAAAAGCAACAGATAGGATACTTATCCTCAATTACCCAGCCGGGAATGGCAAATGCTGCAGGACAGAGATTTAAGGTAAGAAGGGGAAACTTCAAAAGACATGTGCGAGCAAAGTTTTTCACAGACACCGTGGGGGTTGGGGTTAACTGTAACGCGATGCATGGGTGATGGTGGGTGGAGCAAATGTGACTGTGGCTTTTCAGAGGAACATTCCGACGGGACAATGAACATGAATGGATGGATCAGACCATGTGCACGCAAATGACCCGAAGTGTGATTGTCCTGTGCAGTATTCTTGAATGATCTACGTTCTATGTTACACAATTTGAATCATTACACTAAAAAAATGTAATTCTGTAAATAAATCTTTGGAGAGAGACAAACTGAATTCTGGAGTTTATTATTGAGCCTCGGAGTCTGCAAAAGCGGCGGTAGGAGATAAGGTGCGACAGGAGGTTAATTGGGTACTGGCTGTGGTTAACGGCGACTCACCAGATCGACCTGCGGGCGTTCCTGCCAGAATGTTATCAAGGAGATCTCCCTGAAGAGATAAGTGTCTTCTCTGATGCTTGTGTATAAGACAGCCACAGACAGCAGTCTGTAAAGTGGGATCTGCTGAGGTCATAAGGCTCCGGCTGCAGCAACCACACGCACGCTCTCCCTGAATCGGACCGGCCAGCCGGTGTCTGTCCGGGATGGACACAAAACTGAATCGAATACGGATTTACCCTATCCATGAGATGTAATTTCCGATCAGAAAGAATACGTCGTCGAACATTTGAGTTTGGCAGAAAAGGACAACTTGCACTCATTCACTGCAAGAATATAATTTTAAAAAATAGTCCGGGGACAAAGAACTGAACAGGACCAACTTCCCACTCACCAAGGACCCGTAGAATGATCGTCGCTGAAGCTGGAGAGCCGCTCTTTGGAACCATCGTCACACGGTACTCCCCGCTGTCCGACATGTTCACCGACCTCAGCAGGAGCGACCGGTTGGAGGTGAATAACTCAGCCCGTGAAATTTACCCATTGCCATAAGACACGGTCTCAGAGATCCATCGGGCGACTGTTTACCCATCGAAAGCCGGGCTTCCACCTGTGACCTCGGTCAACGGCCGCACTGAAAAGAACGCATTTCCCCCTTCGGCTACATGGATCCGGTTGTGTTGTTTGTGGACGGTAAAATGCTAAGACTCACCTGAGGAAGATAAATTCATATGAGAGAACAGCGAACGCAGCGGGGCGACTCGAAAATATGTATTTTGCGCAATAATAAGATCGTCTCCTGTCAGCCAATTTCCTTTTCTACAACCATCCGCCGCTATGCTGATTTGCTGATAACTATCACTCCGAGACAGTGACCCTCACCCGCAGAAATGAAGAGACAATGAGCGATCGCGGTGAGCGGCAGCCCCGCCATTACGAGAGAACAGCGCCTGTGTCTGTTACACTCGGCGACTGAGTCGCGCTTCCTGGTCTCCGTGCAGATCACTGGAGTCATTCGTCAGAAGCGGTAGCGCCGGTTGGACCGGCTGCTGTCCACTTGCGGCGAGGGCAGAGAACGAAGGAACGTAATACGCTGAAGAAGGCCGTTCGGCCCAAAGCCCGACTTCCATCATGCCATACCATTCGATGTGACTTTCTGTCAGCACCACTTTCCTCACTGATCTCTAAAAGGAATAGATACATATCTTCCATCACCCAGCCTGGATGGCAAATACTAGAGGACAGAGATTCAGGGTGAAAGACGGAAAGTTTAAATGACACGTGCAAAGCAAGTTTTTTACACAGAATGTCGTGGGTATCTGGATATAGCTGCGGGCTGGTGGTTGGGGGAGCAGATCTCACAGTGACTTTTAACAGCCACATCTGACAGCAAGAAGAACATGAATAGATAGATACAGACAATGTGCATGTAAATGAGATTTGTTTAATTTGCCCTCATGGTCTACACAGACATGGCGGGTGGAATGGCATTTTCCACAATTGTGTTCGGCACTGGAGGTTAAATTGTACTCATTCGCAACAGGAATGAAATAAAAATAATATTCCGGCGATAATTGAGTGGCCAAGACCAAAACCTCACTCACCAAGGACCCGCATAGTGATGGTCGCTGCAGATGAAGATCCGCTCCTTGGAACCATGGTCACACGGTACTCCCCGCTGTCCGAGGTGTTCACCGGCTTGAGGAGAAGTGACCTCTCGCTGCTCAACAACTCAGCCCGTCATATGGAAGCATTAGCAATAGACAAGTCAGTACCGAACCATTGGACGATTGTTTCCCCGTCGAAAGCACATTTCCTCCTGTCGACCTCGGCCGACGCCGCCCTGAGAAGAACGCATTTCCCCCGACGGTCACGTTCATCCTGCTGTATTATGCTTGAATGGTAAAAACCTGACACTCACCTGAGGAAGAAATCAATAGTGGGAACGGGAATTTGTATTTTCAGTGAGGTGTCTCTCAAACTGGGGCGTGGGATCTCAATAAATAAGTTCTGGTTCCCTCCTCTACCTCCACCTGCACTCTCTCCCGTTTGGATGGCACCTTCCCTTTCGCCTCTTTATTTTCCGTCATCTGCTAGACCCCTCTAGTGTAACTGCAAAAATCATCAATTTTCTTCCACCTCTTTGAAATTCAGTGACAGAGGTTGTTGCTTTGTAAGGTTTCCCCCACTGAAATATGGCGAATATATTGGCTTTTGAAGGCGTCCATTCAACCGGAAGTCAGACCCTGATCTTCCAAACTGCCTCAACTCTCGGTACTTGATGTTCCCCACATTGAGACACCCGATCCCGGAAGAATTAACGGGGGGGGGGGTTCGGAGAGGTTATTTCACCCATGCTGTGGGGTTGTGAAACCCGGGGATGATGTCTCAGTGAAAATGGCCGTCGATTTTATACAGTTGATCAGGAGGAATTTATTTCCCAGTGGAATGTGAACCTTTGCATTTTCTCACAGAGGACAGCGAACATTCAGCTTCAGAGGAACGTGCTTTCAAATTGAAGGCTGCTTGATTGTGGACATTAAAGACTCCGGAGATAACGGATGAGGAACAAGACCAGACGTGACCCGTCAACAAGGCGGAAACGGACCGAGGATTGATGTGGTCGGTAGTTCCCCTCATGACCCCAGGTCCACGGCTTCCAAACTGTCCTCCTGTAGTAACAGCCCTCCACCTGCGTTATTCGTTTATGCATTTTCGCCATACCACTGAAACTAGCGCCCAGTCGGCATTGGTAACCGGAGTCATTTAACCTGGCTAGCAGTTGTGTTCCTCATTTTGCAATGACCACCTGATGAAAGTCTGAGACGTGGAGCCGCCTGAAGCAGGAATACCCTTCGCCATATTCAGGAATTTTTATGTAGACCTCAAAGTAGAAAACTCTCAGCTCTGTTATTTGATTTTATTGTTAATTTATTCTGAAAAATGGGTGGTTTTTTCCTTTTCATTTCGGGGACTGCTTTAAATATAATATCTACAGAAAAATCTCTTGGAGTGAACAGATATTTGCACGTTCGGAACCTTTAGTCAACAGTGGTAAATCTGTTACAAAGGGAGAAGTTAAAAACAATCCATGGCATCTTTTCCAAAACCAAGAGGCACAGAGAGATGAAAAATGTTTCTGTCAGATTGCAATATGCTTCAAAAGGGCATTGTCCAGCCATGGTCTTCGCAACTAAACTTTCTGGTTCTACTGATACATTAATGAAGATACACTTCGCAGCAATAATGGTGACGTGGTGTTGTTTGTTAATCCTGATGTTCAAGAGGATTTCGGTGCGAATGTATGGGGAACACGCATTTATTGACAGACGACCTTGAACATGGAGCTGGAAGACACAAGCGCCAAATTGGAAGCAGAGTTGGGAAGGTGGTCAAACTCCAGAGGAGGAATCGAAAATGATGTTAATGAGGCCGAGTAAAATGCGAGGACTTCGACGTGAGGTCAAGAAGTAATTCATGTCAAATTGGAGAACGAGGCATCTCAATGATTTGAATTCCAAAACCGATAGTTCCCAAGTGCAATTAAATTTGAATGTGGCCGCAAACATATTGGAGGAGGACATTGATAAACTTTGATGTTTATTATCCAGATGAAGGTAAATAAAATAATAAGAAGCACAGACAGGTAAGAGAGTCAAAGAGTCCTTTTCGCAGGGTGGAGATGGAAAATCCGAGTGTTTACCTTTAGTATGAGAGCAGAGAAAGTTTTAAGTAAATATACGAGGCATGTTTTCAATACAGAGAGTGGCAGGTGCCAGTAACGCTCGGCCAGGGGAAATGCTGAATAGCAACGTTTAAGAGGTATTTAGACAGTCACGTGAACAGACAGGTACTGGAGAGGTGTGGATCATATATCGGTAGATGTGTCATTTTATATTGGAATCATGGTCGGCACAGACTTGCGGGCCGAAAGGCCTTTTCCTGTACCGTGCTGTCCTCTATCCTATTAAGTTGATGTATATGGAAGAAATAGCACTGGCCAACCAGCCCGAACACGAAAGACGAAAAATCATTTCATTATTTTACAGAGAAACATTGACCCATTTAAGAAACATGCAATGGGATCGCCTATATGGGACGTCTTGGCTTTCTGCACAAACAGGTGACGTCATATTTTTGTGAATAGGACAGTTACAAAAGGAACTGCATCAGATTCTCGGTAACGCGATATATTCACTGAGCCAATTTGCACCCCGATCAGGAACTAAAACTGGTGACCAGCTCATGAGTTGAATGGGTTTAAATGAGTTTGAAATAAAATGGATATTGCAGGAAATAATCAATAGATCAGGCAGTATCTATGGAAGGAGAAAGAAATGGCGATTCGGCTTTGAGTTCTTCCAACAAAATCCAGGTGAAACCTTCATGCACCAACCACTACAATCCATAATAATGGCTGAGTTGAAGAGACACGTGCAACATAGCAAAGGAAGCCGCCTTGTGTGATCCCACCGCTCACATCCCTTTTGTTTATTCAATCGCCTGCTGATTATTGCACTTTGCAAAGTAAGACTGAGCTAATTTTTAATCGAACGTCAACACTTCAGTCTATTCTGAAACCTGTAACAATGGTATTAACGTTCTTTTCAGGCCCGTTGTTAGTGCTTGTTTTAGTCTAAGCCATGATTTGTAGATCGATGTGTATTTGTCTCCTCAATGCATTCTCCTTGTTCCCTCGCATTAAGTACCAACAAGCTACGAACGTTTGCTCGTAATTTTGTCAAACCCAGATGCTCACCATTCACTGCCTAAGCCTTAGAAAGTCACACTTCTGCCTTCCCAGCACTCCGTAAACATCCAGTTGAGCCTTTCTGACACAGGTCGAGAGTGAAACAGTAACACTGTGGGAATGACCACTCTCACATTTCCAAAGAGGTGGCGGGCTTCAGAACAGAGATTCGTGGAGTGAAATCCCCACCATTAATCATCTGCAGTGTTCAATCTGTCTCTCCTTATCAGCTTGTTCTCTGAGATTCAATTTCAACTGAGATCAAGTTCAGATTGATTCAATCTGTCTCTCCTTATCAGCTTGATCTCTGAGATCTGTGCAGATACTCCATTTGGCCCTGAAACTGCAAAGGCTCAACATTTGATCTCAGTTCTGTCGAAACCGCGTGGAAATTTAACACCGGAATTCTCTGAACCCTCCACACAAAATCAAGAAGATGCGTGCTGTCGATCCAACAACCTCATTCACAAATGCCAAGGGAAGATATTGCATTCAGATTCTTGCAAACGTTCTTTCGATTGTCTGAAGAGATTATCCTGTAATCATCACCTCCCAATATATTTTTCCTAATTTCTCGCATCAATCATTTAACCAGTGATACCATTCAGTGCGATATTGCCTGGAACTGCTGTGGCCGAAGCAGGTTCGGTATATCTCCACTCTCCTCACCGCTCCCTCAACATGCCATGACACTGTCAAGAGTTTAAGTGCATCGCACCTCGGTCGACCTGTCCATTTACTCTGAGTAGCAGCAGCGCTATTTTCTCAACACACTTTCACGAATGTTTTCAAGAAGTTACTGTTGTTCCTTGCACTGCCGACATTGCTTACCGCACTTCATCATTTCCTAGGTATTTCCAGCATCTGCTTTGTTTTTAATTTATAAACATTTCTCTGGATTTCAAGATTGTGTTTTCCAATATCCTGTGTTCTGGTGGCTGCGTTCGTACTCCCCTGTGATAATGCAACAAGCATAGCTCTCGCATAACCACTGTCTGGTTAGACCTGTTCTTGAGATTCTACCAACGCTTTTCTCAAAACTGCAATATACTCTTGTCCGTTTTGTCCCTAAGAGAAATGATTAAGTCAAAGGGTTCTGGCGAATGGGGAAGTTATTTTACACTCTCTCCAAAATATTCAATCTACCTGACAGCATTAAGATGTCTCATGACGAATCTTTTATTTTCCTGATTATCCAGTTAGGAATATGAGGGGAAGAGAGCGTGAGATGATCGGGTAAGGGAAATGAGTGGATCTTTAATCAGCCGGGTTGATTAGAACAAGGAAAGAAAGATTCACTCACCTTTTGTGGTAACCTCGACAGTGAGTTTACTACCCCTATTGTTAACGTTGTTAATAAACTTACATGTATAATTCCCACTGTTAACCGAGCTCCCTGTCACAAGGGTGAGCTCCTGCCCTGTATGGGGCGAACTGCTCCCGTTGTACGAGGCATATTCACCACAGAGGACTGACAGAGCAAAGCATGTTAATGTCAGATTTGTTCCAAGATTTCCAACAACGGGAGACTGCTGTAGAATTCTTACCTTCACTAGTCTATCTATAAAACAAGAAGATATATCGATTTTGTACTCAGTAACGTTGTTTTTTTGCCTGAGTACTTGCAGTAAACTTGCACGTAAGGTCTCTCCAACGCCACTGCTGAAATGTTTACTGTTGATGCACTTGCATGTCCCTGCGTTGTTTCTGTTCACACTTATTGTAATTAGTTCAGCGTTGTCTGGAGATGTAAATATTCTACTATTTTCCTGGATGGGTGGGTCATTTTCCAACCATGTTCCTGTCTGAACAGTGTCCAAAGCGCCAGAACTCAGTGCTATGGTAACGATGTTTACCACTAAAGTGAAATCGTTGGTCAACACAGCGACGTCAGACACTGTCTCTGTGAATAAAACTGAAATGTAAATCGGGTTACACGGTTGGTTTAACCACAATCTGTTCGCAACTGGTGGCTTTTCTCTGAGTCAGCGGATTCCCGTCAGGGGACGGCGTCAGCGGAAGCGTCCAGGTGCTGTGAAGCCTCTTTGCCGAGGATCAGCGGGTACGTTAAGCGGCAGTGTGCTGCTGAATCATTCCCTGCAACTGCTGTTAGCTGCCTGTCCCAAGTGGAACAATGCGCTTATTTCAGGTGGAAAGGACCAAAGTGAGATTATAAGAAACATAAACTGCAGCTGACCATGCTGCCTGCGTCCCCTGACTGCTCCATCATTCAACAGGGTCGCGGCTAATCTTCCAGCAGCCCCAATTTTATCTCTGTACCCTGTGTTAACGAATTATCCAAACATCTATCAATCTTTCTGTCTTGGATATCCCTAAGGATTCATTTCTATAATCTCTTGGTCGATAATTAAAAAGATCGATCATACTCTGGCTGAAGAACTTGCTCGTCCTCTCGGACTGACCCCTCATATTGAGAACCTGACCCCTGGCTGCAGGCCTGTCAGGGGAAGTGGCATCTCTGCTCTCACCCAACCAAGACCCATAGGGATGTCACGTGCTTCAAATAGGGTACCACCTCAGTTCCAAAACATTTCTTGCAGCTAATTTCTTTGTTGATCAGGAACACAAAGGTTTTCGAGTTGCATTTTCTACATTCAGGTGATTTAATCCACAAAGAACATGGACGTGAACATTTAACAGCGTACGATCATTGGAAATGTGAACTGGAGTAGGCCAATCGGCCCATAGAGCCTGCTGCACTATTTAAGGGGAACACGGCCAATCTGATTGTTCGTGGATAGAATGTAAGGGGTCGGCTATTCCATTTCGAGAGAAGGAGGCAGTTCTTTGCTCAAAAAGTGATCAATCTTTTGGATTCAAGACGCCACAGCGGTGGAGATTGAACCTCTGAGCATGTTCAATCGCGTTTGATAGATACATGCCTGGATTTATGGAAAACCACCCAAAGGAAGATACAAAAGGAAACCGGCACAAAACAAGCTTCTGGAGGAACTCAACGGGTCAGGCAGCGTCGGTGGTGGGAAATGAACAGTAGAAGTCTCAGGTCGATATCATTCATCTGGACTGTAAGAGTAGAGGGGATAACTAGTTTCAAGTGAGGGGATGGGTGAGGTAGGAGCTGGCAAGTGATAGGTGGATCGAGGGAAGAACGGATGATTGGCAGATGGGAGATGTGGGGGAGGGAAGGGTGGAGTAAGCGAGAGAGTCTAGAAGGTGATCGTTGGAGTCAACAAAGGGCTGTGGATGATGGAATCTCACGAAAAGAATGTTGAGCATAGAACGAAATAAGGGAGGTGGGGCTGGCAGCTGGGAACTGTGAAGCGAGGAAAGCCAGAGAGGCGAGTGGGTTGGTGATGGGCAGATGAAGTACGAGGAGGGAAGGTAATTAAACTGGGTGATAGTGATGTTGGCGGTATTGATTGTGTGCAGGAGGAGCTTGGTATATCAGAATGAGAGAGAAAGAGACAGGGGTTTAGGAGGTTACCTGAAATTGGAGACGCTTCTGTTCTTCTGTGGGTTATGGACCACTCAGGCGGAATAGATGTTCTGTTCCTCTAACTGTGTTTAGCCTCACCATGGCGGTGGAGGAGACCATGTACAGACAGGTCGGCGCGGAATTCGAGGAGGGGTGTTGAAATAGCTTGCAAACGGGAGATCCCGATGCTCGCGCTGGATAGAGAGCAGGTTATCCGCAAAGTGGTCGTCTAGTCTGCGCTTGGGTTGGCCGAAACCGGGACGTTGAAAGAACGCTGAGACAAGACTGAACACGCGTCACATTTTTTCGCTTGTCCAATCTCTGGGCAAAGGCAGTCACATCTTTATGTCATTGTCCTGTGACATGACTTCAACTCAAAGTGAAGTGGGGAATAGCTCGTTGAATGGTTTGAATTCCAACACTAACGGGTGCCAACTTCCATCAGCTTGGATGCGGAGGCAACAAATGACTGGAGCCGATTGATGGTTATATTTAAAATTCAGTTCGAGAATTGAAATCAATGGGCACTTGATAAACACATTGGTAGCCGATACAGATTGTTTATTTGTTAGATATGGAAACATGTGTGCATGGAAAAGACATTAAAGAAAGTTACAAACTGAAGAGAGGTGTGCGATGTGTGAACATTCCTCAAGTATATGAGATGAGATGATACTTTTGTCTAATGTGGTTGTGGCAAAAGAACATGAGTCAAAGATCCAGGAAAAGAAAGATACTTCCTACTACTTTTCAATGGTTTTCTCAAACTATATCATGTTTAAACCTAGAAAAAAAATGGAGTGGTACTGTTGATTCTTCGCTTAAATTTGTGGAAGTTTGGAGTCCATTTATTCAATACTTTCATATGATATAGATCCTTTTTCAATAACTTTTGAACAGAGGAGAGGACATAATAATGCTCTTTGCTCATCTAGAAATATCAGTCCAGTTTTTTTTTCTTTTTAATTTTTTTTAGTTTGTTTCGATTTATTATGATTTTTTTTGATTTGGAGGTTCTTTTTTATTATACAATAAATCTTTTTCTTTCCCTTCTTGATTCTTTTGTATTATATTCGCTTACTAAGATACAGTGATGTCTGGAATATATTTTCTGTTCCTTATGATTATATATGTCATGATTGTCCTCCCGATCATTTTGAATCACGTGTATAATCATTGGTGTTATCTATATTAATCTGTATTAATTTGAAAATTAATAAAAAGATTGAAAAAGAAAGAAAAAACGAGTTACTCAGCCAGTTATCATGGAACAGTGTCCTGAAACTGGACACGGGTAGTACTGTGGAAGGTACTTTAAAAGGGGTAGAATGTCTGCGGGGATAGTCAGTCCCTCAGGCAGTATGTGTGCGGGAAAAAGATTTAACGTTTCAACTCGATGTTCATCTATTAGAACGTAGGTAACCCCTCAATGCCTCAACTCTTCATGATCGATATTAATGACACAGCTGGAGAGACACAGGAAATGTAAGAGGGATTAGTCTCGTGCTGAATCCTGTGCAACTCCCCCACTTACAGCGCTCGGCCGAGGGACTCGCCTGTCAATTATTGCACCTTGTGTTTGGACACTGAGCACAGTTTTCATCCGGAACTACTTGCTCCAATTTGTCTGAAACCTGTCACAAACAATGCTGCGGTTCTCCACCTGTCCATCTATCAACCAGATTTCTGACTGCCCAGGTTACTATACAAGCACACGAACGTCCCTTCCTTTAGATTGTGGTATTCATTAACTGGACTTCTGTCCTTGAACTACTGAACTTTCCCCAACTCTTTCCCATAGTTTACTTCCTGTGGTTTAAGAATTCGTTGTTGTGTTTTCCAGTCTTGTTTACGCAACGACTACATCCACATCCACTTTTTTCTCTCTGCCACCAGTTGAGGACGAAGTGGGAACGCCGGCAGATATTCCAGTCCTCACATTTGTCGGGAGGTGGAGTCAGAAAGGAAGGGACTTGCAGCATCCATTCGTTCTGGGGAAAGAAGCCGAGTTCTCATTGATGTCGAGAATGACGCCAGGGCACTGGGCCCAGACAGGTGAGGGTCGATGCCGTGCAGTAAAATAACTGTTGATATTGTGTTGAGCAAGCTGACATTCATGCTTTATCAGACCTTTCTGAGTGTGATATATTTTGCTCCTTGCCAAGAGGAAGTATTGGTATGGAAATGTGGAAAAAATGGTTCATTACACCGGGAGTGCAGGGGTCGCGTCAGCGGCTGAAATATGATCCTGGCCATTAGAACTTCAAAGTATGGTTCACCAACAGTCTGAAAGCGACGCCATGCTTCTTTTTGGAAGTGAGAGTCGGAAGCGATCAAAGACGGCCCAGTCCATGATCTGTATCAAGAAGGCAGAGTGGCAATTTTGCACGGGAATGATGTGGGGGAAATGTGGGTGGCAACCAGACAAGGGTTAGAAGTGTCTGGTCTGGAACAGAGTTGGGTGCCGTGAGGGAACCAAGGCAAAATGACAACATTCATTCTTAATGCTGGGCGATGACTCAGCCGTGAGAATATGACAAGAAGAGACACGGGGAGCATAGAGGGCGATATTGAGAACGATTGTAACAGAAACATGAAAGGGGTATTGTACAGCGGAACCTTCCTTGGTTTGTTGTCCTTCTGTCCTCGCTATTCACAAACCAACAAAGCCCTCCGCGTCACCAGTGACGTCATCTGTGGAAACAAAACACATTTCACGTTGGACCTCCATCAGAAACTGTGTGGAAGTAAAATTGATGGAGTCAAACACCGGCAATTTGCTCTGTGACTTTTTGAGATGTCCTGGAAGTGCATATTTCCAATCACCTTCCTCTAAATTTCACTGACTCCTGCATGTCTACACCTGTCTTCAGTGCCACACTGCTTGATGTATTTCATCTGACAGTCGCAGGTAACTTGTAAGCCGGTAGATGTCCATTCTGTGGTGCACGTTTCCAAGATATTAATAAGCACGCAAATATTTCCTATTAAATAACATTTCGTATCGCTTGTCAAACATTTTGAGCTCATACCTCATCAGGTCCCTTTAAACTGATCGATCTTCCAACGGCAGCTCCTGTTGAACATGAAAAAAATTGTTCTGATTCGCGAAAGTGTACCGGCAGAAGCAGAATGTGGCAAAATGTGTCAAAAGATCACATAAAATATCTTGAGGGTATTCCAAGCTGAACCCAGTAGGGTCTTGGACAGTAAATGAATATGGGGATATGGGGATCGGGCGGGAAAGTGGACGTGGGAGACAAGATCAGCTGCGACACTGTCATGTGTTGGAGGGGGTTTCAGTAGTAGAATTGTTCGCAATTGGTATTGATTGTCAACCGGGGGACTGAAAACATTTACTTCAAAATGAATCAATAAAATAATTCCCTTACTATATAAATAGAGTTTCCATCGGGTGGCTGTGCGGTACGCTGTGGATAGAGAAATAAGTCAATGAATGAATCAACCGACCACACAGAAGATGTCCTTAGCTCTCCTCCCAAATGAAACCTGATGGAATCAATGTTTAGATTCATTGCTGCTTTGACCAATTTTTCACCGAGCGCCTATTCTGCACACAACCTGGTTTTGCTTCAATAATGGGAAGGAAACGTGCTCTCACATGGATAGACCACTTGAGTGTAATTAACTCTCATTGATGGAGAGTCCGGTGGTACGATCGTGACGTAGTGAAGTTAATTAGCTGGCGTTTAGTGTTCAGGACTATTCGTCATGCGTCGAAGAGTCACAGAGCCACAGAATAATACTGTATGGAAACGGGCCATTCTGTCCATCTCGTCCATGCAGGCCATGTTGTCAACAAGCTGGACCCGTCTGCCCGCGTTTTGCCCATAACCCCATAAACGCCTCCTGTCCATGTACGTATCCAAATGTGATTTAAATATTGTTATGAGGCACATGGAAATGAATAATGCAATTTGAAGTATTACCTATATTACACTGTGTTCCCTGTGTGTCTTCTTGTAGACTCATCTATGACGTTGACATGAAACTTATTCTTCATTTTCAGGGTCAGTCAGGGGCAGACAGCAAATCTGGCCGCTGTCACCGATACCCATATCCAATGGGTGAAGAGTTTTTTAAAAAAATCTCCGAAGGACCCCAGTCCGCCAACCCCGGTCTACAACTGCTACCTGAGATATTACACATGGTTCCACAGCAACATTGTCCCTTATATATGCACATAAGAAATCATATAATCATAGAACAGTACAGCACAAAACAGGCCCTTCGGCCCACAGTGTTGTGCCGACCTTTAAAACCTCTCCTAAGACTATCTAACCCCTTCCTCCCACATATCCATTTTAAATTCCTCCATAGCAATCTCTTGAACTTGACCAATCTCTTGAACTTGACCAATATACCCTCCTCCACCACAGCCCCAGGCAGCGCATTCCAAACCCCAACCACTTTCTGGGTAACGAAAATAAATGATAGTGATTATAATATAATCAGACTGCAACTGCACCAACATTTTGATTCTTCCGGATGTTTTCAAATGCGTATGATGATCTTTCAACACCCTTAGTCAAGGAAACTGCAGAAATACAAAATATTGAGTCACGTGAACAAACAATAGCAGAATACATTTCCCAACGAAGAGGCCAGCTGTTAGACGCATTGGATCTGCTGTCAAATTCATTCGACTAATCACCCCCTTTCCCAATCGTCCTGCAGATTATAACAAATTATGTTCTGATCCCATTCTGCTCATTCCTGGCGACAGGATTTGGGGATCCTCGTTGTCCTTGACAAGTTGGTCCGATCCAGTTCAGTGAACGGCCGGTCAAGCTTTGCAAGTTTTATTTATGTTGGGCATAGACATCGCTGTGCAAAAACACAATTTCCCACTCAATTACCATTCAGAGTATGAGAACCTAAAAGGTTGACGAACGATTAAAATGCAGCAAAGTGCGACATTCCGAATAGTAGCAACTTAATACAGAAGCATTCGTCCTCATTAGCCTCCCCACACTGTCCTTTCTTTTCACTTGAATATAACCCTCTATATACCCGTAAAAAATCCATCCCACAAGACCACATGATTCCGAATTACCCTTATCACATTTTTGACTTTGAGAATAATAAGAGCGTCTCTATGAAGTCCCCGGATCTGCACAGATACATTCTTTGTGATCTCTGTTATATGAGGTCATGGATTGTTACAGCAGGGAAGCAGGTCCTTCTGCCTGACGCGGGCATGCCGACTGAGATATCCCTCTTCGTTGACCCAATTTTCCTGCATTTGGCTCATATCCTTCCATATATTTCCAATCTATTCACTTTTCCAAATGCTTTATAAATGCAGTGATTGTACCTCCCTCCACCACCTCCTCTGCCATCCAAATCCATTCATCCACCACCTTTTGTGTGAAGAACGTGTCCCTCTGATCTCCTTCAAATATTTCGGCACTCACCAGAGTCCTCTTGCTTTCGACTCCTCTACTCTTAGAAAAAGACTGACTCTCTACCCTGTCCATGCCCCTCATAATTATGTAAACCTCCAGTAGTTCACCCTCTGCCTTCTACGCTCCAGTGAGAACTGTCCCAGCCGATCCAATTTCTCTTTGGAACTAAAGTCCTCCTAACATCATGGCGAATCTCTTCCGCACATTAGCACATGTGTTCTATGCAGTGGTGAACAGAACTGTACACAATATTCGAAGTGTAGCCCAACCAGAGCCTTGTGCAGGTCGCGGTGCAAAATGATTTCCACCTACCGTTTGCTTCTGAGTTCAAGTTCATGTAAGAAATCCCAGGAAATTTGAAACTGTGTAAACAGAAGCTGGTCAAAATGTGAATCCTGAAAGCAAAACATTGTTTCAAAATACTAATTCTGTGAGAGAAAATTTCGCCAGAACTCGTATTGTTGCACGTTGACCGCAGAGTATAAGACGGTGAAGCAGGACAGATGAAAGTGGTCTGGACACCGAGGTTTCAATGTCACCAGCACAAGGCGCTGTATTTCCATTGTAATACTCGGTCTACTTATCGTCAAATAATCATAGTTATGATGAAAGGATATCAACGTGAAACATTTCTCTGTCCACAGATGGTCCATGAGATCAGGCACAGGCAAGCCAGGATAAGGGCAGACAATCTCTTTTACAGATGGGGATGTGGAAATCAGCTGGGATTTTGGGATGATGTTTTTCGTAGTCATTGGACAGATTGGTTTAGTCAGGTGACGTTAGCTCTCACCATCACTAAACCTGAAGCGTATATTTGAGGGAGGGATGCACAGATATAGGTGGTGTTTCCCGCAGTGGTGTTCTCCAGATTAAGAGCGCACAGTTCAGAATGATGGGTCGCCTGTATCAGAAGGATATGACGAAGAATTTCTTCTCTCAGAGGGTGGTGAATCTTTGGATTCTCTCCCTGAGTAGAGTCGGAAGCATTGAACATATTCCTGGCCGATCGAGACAGATCCTTGGTTCATTACCGAGTGAAGGGCTTTTGGGAATGGGAGCTAAATTGCACTGAGGCCAAGATCAAATGAGCCACCACCTTACTGAAGGATACAATAGGCTTGAGGGGCTGAATGGACCTCTCCAGCTTCTGCTTCTCACGTTGGGATGGTGGGTTTAAAACGGGTGACGTCAAGTTAATAATACAGGCCTCTCCATACGACAAGTGCAGTGCAGTGGAGTGGAAGTCATTACTGACGTGATCCACTGATCTCTGCTCAATGCCACCCCCCTGCCCCCGGTGTTGCATGGATGGTGTTTGCACATTGTCCTGTGATATATGGGCTCCTCCCGGGTGTTCCGGTTCCCCCCCCCCCCACCCCCGCATCACAAAGACGTGCGTGGTCCGTGGGTTATTCGGCCTCTGCAAACCTCACTGAGCGGAACTGGTTGGCAGAAGAATCCGCGGGGAGGTAATGGTCACGTGGGGGAGGATTGGTTGCAAAGGAAAATAAATTGGGAAAGAGACAGGTGATGGGCAGTACGTCCCTTCTATGTCGCGGAGATATAAGAATCACCTTGATTGCTGCGCTATCGTGGTCATCATGACTAACGGACTGGCAAAACGACGGAGTAGTGTTAAAGCGAATTTGGAAAGTTAGCAACGTGTGAAACGTCCTGTAGAAACACGGACCCCATCGGCTGACACGACCGAGTAAGAGCAAATTTTTATTCAGCAAATCATTGGTCACTTTTGGACATCAGGTCTGGAGAGTATTTTTCAGGTAATTTTTCAATTAAACGTATTTACCTGCTTGCATTCTTCTTGATGAACCAGGCAGCTAATCCACTCACAAGAACCACTCCAGCAAGAACGCCAATCACATCCCCGGCTTTCACTCCATGTGACACACCTACAGGAGAGAGAATTGTATTTTTTCTGAAAATGAAGTCGTGTAAATAATGACACGGAATCAATAGAGCGTAATAAAGGGAAAAAAACGAGTCGATGTGTTTTCTATTTTTCCTGGTTTTGCTACCCGCAACTTAAAGTTTTTGCTATTTGAAATGACGGAAAGTAAGTGGCAGCTACTCGATCTGGAAACTTATGTGCTGTAGACTTACGTTAACTCAACGGCTTCCTGGAAAATAAGTGAATCCCATGGCACCCTCTATCATGGCTGATACTCTCCCCGACACTCAATGTCCATGAAATTACGGCATCTTATTTTCCTTCGATGAGCAAATTAGACGGCAGAGGAGAGTCCGCAATTTGGAAAATAAAAGTACTGAGAACTTTAAGAAGTCAATCGAAGCGGAATATGGACCGAAACGTTTACTTACTCCGTGCGGTTACCTCGACGATGAGGTTGCTGCGTTTCATGGTTACGTAGTTATAAACCTCACAAGTATAATTCCCACTGTCAACGGACCTTACTGCCTCCATGGTGTACTGCTGCCCCGTCTGTAGATGATTTGTCCCATTGAACCATTTATATTCACCACTGGGGACTGAATGGGCAGAACAGGTTAATGTAAGAGGTGAACCAATATCTGCCACAACTGGACCCTGCGGAAGAATAGTGATGTTTTCTGGTCCATCTGCAAACAGAATCGAGAAGATATGTGGTTTCTGTAATCACTAATATTAAATGCAAACTAATGTATTGAGCTCCCTGCTACTTACAGTTCACTTGCACATAAATTAGTGCACTGCCACTGTTGTAATCATTGCTTGCGGTACAGTTATATGTTCCTGTGTCAGTTCTCTTAACACGGGTTATGGTCAGCTTAGTTTTATCTGAAGATGTAAATATTCTGTCATTTTCATGGATGGGTAGGTCATTTTTCAACCATGTTCTTCTCAGAACAGTGCCCTGCGTGTTACAGATGAGAACAACTGTATCCTCATTTTCCACAGGTCTTACGTTGTTGAGTGTTGCAATGACATTGGAAACGGGTTCTGTAAGTACAAATAAAAGGGAAATGGAGTTACACATTTTTACCACAGTCTACACATCTCAGCTGGGCCTCTGTTCATCAAGTCAACATCGTCACCTTCAGTGCGAACAACTCTCTCTCCTCTCTCTCTCTCTCTCTCTCTCTCTCTCTCTCTCTATTCTGTCCACATATTCACGTATTTCCCTCTGTTGAACCCCTCACAACTCCTTGTGTCCAAAGTGAACAATCCCTGATTTTCCACATCATTGACGTTCCTCATCCCTGGACTCGTTCTCTTCAACTGTCCTCCTCACCCTCTCCAAAGGCGAGAACCTTCATTGAAGGCAACTGACGAAGGATTCTGACGGAGCGGGCAATTCGGAACGCAGCCAGAAAGAGCAAAATCAATTATCCTTTTTCACCAAAGACATCCCTTAAACACCAGATTATTTTGTTGATTTTGCAATGTGCGTCCACAGCGGTCTTTGCTGTTTTTGCAAATAAATGATTCATCATCAGATTATAAAAGTTAATATTTAACCAATACACTGTCGGCTTTGTTGATCACAGAACTTACCTTTCCCCAGAGGTCAAATATTTTTGACAATAACTCGCAAGAACATCAGCAACAGCTGGATTATTCACCGTTAGGCCCCTCGAGCCTGCTGTGCTGTTCAATGACCATCGCTGCTCCGTGTTCCTCAGAACCCTTGACACACCCATCGCCCAATACACCTCCGTCTATGTCGGCCTTGAACATTCAGTGTCTCATTCCCCCACAGCTCTCTAGAAATTTCTCCCCACCTCCGGCTGAAGCTGGCGACCCCATAATTCTGAAACTCCCCACCTCCCCCCCCCCCGAGTCGATTTTCAGTATTATGGGGTTATAATCTGTGTCACCTTTGCTGTTGAACTCCGTGTCTGCCTTTTTCAGGAGACATTCAAGCAAAAAAAATGCATCAGTTAAAGTACGTTGTAATAACAATCACAGGACTGTATCAGATTAGTCATGGAGCTATAGAGTCACAGAGGACCTTAGGCCCACTTTGGTCAAAACGGCCATCAGTTACCTGTCTACAGTAATCCCGATTTCCAGGCCCAGCTCCACAGCCTTCTATGTTCCAGCATTTCAAATTATCAGCTAACTATTTGCTAAAACCTGTGAAGGTAGAGTGCATCGTCTGCACCACCTCCTCAACCAGGACCTCTGGGTAAAGAGAAATCTCCCTGATTCCCTTCCACACTCCTACACGTTCCCTTAAACCTATGTACTCGAGACACGGATTAACCCCTATATTTATTGGTAGTATTGCTTTAAGTTATCTCGTCTAAACAAACAAGCTGCAAACCATAGTTAAGGTAGCACGGATAAGATACCTCTCTCCTGGTTACTCATTAGCGCAATAAGGAAGAACGAGTATGAAGGGAGACCTATACTTCCCTTGAACTACCAGTGGTGGATATCAGAAATACCTGAAAGTCATAGTTAATTATAAACGGAGGTCAGACTGAAATGACAACCTATCAATAAGCTAACAGCGAGATTACAATGAGAAAAGACTGTGGATGGAGGTTTAAATTCTATGAAAGCTTTGACCTGGTTTCCGTTATTACCTAGGTAGAACATGTATAACAGGAGCAGAAGTCGACCGTTCGTCCCTTCTAACCTGTTCAACCTTTACGTAAGATTATGATTGATTTGTAAGTGGCATCATCTCCACGTTCCTGCCTATTCGTCGTCACCCTTGAACCCCCATATTCCAAAGCTCTATCTGCCTCCGTCGTTTGCCAATTCGTTGGCTCACTCCTCACAGGTCTTTGTACTCGATAACTTCAAAGACTCAGAACATCTGAGAAGGGACTCCGGCACACCTTGCCTCTCCCTTAGCATTGTGTTAAATGTGTCCTTAAATGCTGGAAAAGGGCAGATGATAGGTTTGAAGGCATTTTTGTACCTCCTCCAGATATGTTATTTTCATTCATTTGTTGAGACTGGGTGTGGCTGATGTTATCTTCCTGCCCTTGCTATCCTGAGTCGGTGGAGGTGAGAATCTTCGGAGTATGTTTTTGACCCAAAGATGTCACAGCAATGCTCTTTTAAGTCTGGGGAATCTGCAGGTGGTGGTGCACCCTTGAACTCGCTGCCATTGTCATTCGTGATGGATGAGGTAGCATTTTTGGGGAGCCTCTGCCGGAGTCGTCTGGACGGGTAAATGCAGTGCAATTTGTTGAGGTGCGCACTGCAGACACTGACGCAGTTGGTGGAGGAATTAAACGTCCAGGGGAGTGGAGGGCTCTGATTGAACGGCCTGCTTGGCATGGGTGGAGTGGGGGTTCTCGAGTGTTACTGGAGCCGCACCCACCCAGGCAAACAGAGAGTTCACATCACACTCCTGACGTGTGCCTTGTAGATTGCGGAGATACTTGGCATGTTTGGAGGAAAGTCACTCACCGTGGGATACCAGCGTCTCATGTGCTCTTGCAGAACTCAATACACATCGTGAAAAATGTTTTCAACTGGATGTGTTTACGGTAATGGCAGGCGTTCAACAGGCATTCACTGTGTGAAACCTGTCACTTGTTAGATACAGGAGCAGACAGAGACTCAGTGGTTCAAGAAGACACCTGACACCCGAATTCTGAAGGCCAGTTTGAGCTACAGAACAAGTACTGGAGTTGCCAGCAACAACCACATGCTCTGAATTCATCAAATCTACCCGAGTACCCGAATAGTTCAGTATCAAACGTGTCGTGGTCTTACGTAACTAATTCCCTTTGAAAGGGGAAAATTTTCCTCACCAAGAAGTCAATTGAAATATAAAACCCTGCTATTTAATAAATGGATGCATTGTTTTGTGATTAAACTTCCGTTATTTGTGCCAGTTTCACAATTAAACAGTCCGATTTTCCTTCATCAATACCCTTATTGTTCAATATGCAAAATCAATATTCTGACTTGAAATTAGGATCAATTTCATCCACTTAGTTGAACAACTGAATGTTCACCATCACCGTAGTGTTCTCGTCGACCGAAAAAGGAGAAATTGTAATTACATACCGATTACAATTATTCCCAGAGTTGACGCATTGTACTTTTCAGTTAAATTGTTGAAGGCCTGACAAGTGTAATTCCCCGACTTTCTCACAGAAATATTTTCAAGGATAAGCTGCTGCCCAGTTTGTAGATAGGCACCGTTCAGATGCCAATCTATGTTAGCGGCTGGGCTGGAATCTGCAAAACATGTTAAAGTGACGGTGCTTCCAGCCAGGTAAGGAGGGGAGTCAGGGTGAGTTGTGATATTTGGACGATCCGGTCCGTCTAAAATAAACACACAAAGCGGATTGCAGTAAATTACACGAACATCAAAATGGCGGCGAAGAAACGCGGAGAGGGAGAGCAAAGTATTACGACAGACAGTGCACACCAACACCTTCCCTGCACACAGGAGAGTGGACTGCTCTGTAAACCACACGCAGTAAGTCACATTTCCCTATAAAATTGAACAGGTGCCTCATATCCCCAAACCTGTCTCCACCCCCAGCCTGGAATACAGAGTTCCACAGCACACGTCAGTGACAATCATCTCGTCTTGTGACTTCCTCGGTTAGCAGCCTGTGTGTGGTTTCAGGGAAAGAATCGTCGAAAAGTCCCAAATCAGAATGAGACCACTCAACCCATCAAAAGTAAAACGACCTACGGAGCAGATGAAATAAATATGTAATAAGATCCCTTCCTATCTGAGCGGGTAATGTGCTTTCTCATCCCCAGTCCTAGTGCGTAAGTGGGGCACTGTCCCGGTCCCAGACCCGGTATGTAACGGCGTGAATGTTTGGAAGTAAACCCTAGATCACTCAGGTTAAACCCACGAGGGATTTTGTCTTCCACATCGATCGGGAGGCAGTAACTTTTCCCTCACATCCATAGTAAAGTGATGGATCTCTGGCAATTTCTACCTTCTGTATTCTCTGGACATCTGTCAGGAGGGTGACAGGCCCCCACTAGTTCTGGCACTTCCTCGCCCTGAAACTGTCCTCCAACTCCCTGGGAGTGCGTTTATTTTCAGAATTCCTGACTATTTCCACACTGCGCCAGAATTTCAATCGCTCTCTTCAAAACCCTTGATCTGTAAAAGCATCAGGGAACTTATCACTGCAAAGACGGATCACAATTCATTGTGTTGAACTAGAATCAATGGAAAATTAGATTTTTGAAGAGATAAATGTGTACTTGATTGGATGGTGTCTAAAGGAGCTCAGACCCTAACAGGGAGAAAAAGGAGCAGGTAGAGGCGACACAGCTTTACCCACGCCGCTCTATTTTCTGTCCTCATTACAAGTGACGCCCTTTGGGTCCATGTCAGCGGTACAAATTGTCACTGGTGTACCGGACAAGGGCTCTGCCCAGAACATTATCATTGGTTTACAAGAGGTGGCCGTGACCGGCAGTGCCAACATTTAATGTACATCCCCAACTGCTCTGAACTGAGGACTCGGTAAGGAGTCAACCTGATCGTTGGGCCTGGAGTCACACATAGAACAGACCGGGTTATTCGACACTTTTCCTTCCCCTGAAGTATAAGATTGACCTAATTTTTTTAACCAAAAATGCGATAGTTTAATGATCACCGTTATTGCGACTGGTCTTTTAATGTTGAAGTTCTAAATTTGAATTTAAACTCCCCTGCTTCTGAGGTAGATTCGGGCACGTCTCCCCTTCCACTGTCCAGTAATTCGAGTGTTAGTCTGATGAGATCATCACTGTGCTACCGTCCCCAAGTGTAACACTCCCCTCTCGAAATGCCTGACCCGCAGGACTGGTAATAAACGGTGTAACTACTGATATCTCAGGACACTTACAGTGAACATTGAGATTGAACGGGTCACTTGTCCTTCGGCTAATCAAGTTGTATGCACGGCAGATGAACCCTCTATCTGTCCGCAACACTCCGGATATAGTTAGTGTGCTGTTATCGGCACCCAGTTCAAACCTGCCACCAGCAATTATGATATTGTCTTCAAGCCACAGATAAGAGACCGCCGTTCCTGTTGCAAAGCATGTTAGTTTCACGGTGTCATTTTTCTCTCTCAGGCTTGTGGCATTGGATGTAATCTTAGGTTTGGAAACAGGTTCTGTTAAAGCACAAGAGTTTGGTTAGCGCACTCGTCTCTAATGCAGAATAAGAAAATATTAACAAATAATTCAATGTAATAGATGTCAGGATTGAGAGGTAGATTCTACACTAGAGATAAGATACTTGTTTTCTTCATTCTTCACTGAGAGACCTGTAAATTTTTGAAATTCTCCTCCCCAAGTCATAGTCATAGAGTCATACAGCACGCAAGCACGGTCCTCCGCCCAACTCGTCCATGCCGACTTCTCCACCAGCAAACCTCTCCGTCAGGTTAGTTGTCAGCCTCCAGTTAAAGTGTAACACATCCCGATCGCAGAGGTCGCTACTGCCCCCAGAAGAGGATCCAATGATCCAAGAACTTGAAACCCTGTCCCCTGTCCCAGTTCCTCAGACACACACTGATCTGTTCTACATTTCTATTCCTGCACTGAGCAGCACGTGGAAACATGAATAATCCAGTGATTACTACCTTCGAGGTCCTGCTTTTCAGCTTCTTTCCTAACTCCTTATCCTCACTGCGCAGGACCTCTTCCCCCTTTGAACAGATGTAATTGGCGCCAATGTGCACCACAACTTCTGGCTACTCACCCTCTTCTTGAGAATGTTCTGCAACAGCTCCGAGACACGCACGACACTGGATCCGGAGGCAACACACATCCTAGCATCTCATTTGTGGCCAAACAATCTTCCGTCTGTCCCCCTGACTGTCTAATCTCCTCACTATTGCACTTCCTGAGACCCTGCCCCGCTGAGCCTCAGAGTTGGCCACAGTTTCACTAACCTGGCTGCTGCGGAAAACGCAAAACAAAGGACGTTCACGTCCCACACTTTGAAAACAACCTGAAATCAATGTCAGCGAAATGGAGTTCAGCAGTCCATATGAAGAAGGAAGTACAGATAAATTCAATTCAGGCAAGGGTCACTCGGCAATGAGAATGATGATGGATAAACACAGGTCAGCGCAGAGGAGAATTACAAACGCATACAAGTCTTTCCAACCCCATCAATATAATCTTTCTTAACAGTCAATGAAACAAAGTACAATGTTAGTATCGATGTTATTAAGCCAATTAAAATTGTTATCTCAGATACCAAATAACGACCTATTGGTTATTTTATTAACGTTCACTGCAAGCCCAACAGTGCATACTAATACCTTGAATATGAGTTTTTGAAACATGAAATTCTCAGTGAAAGCTCACACAGCAACTCTTTAAAACATGGGGAAAAAACATAAGAAAAAAAGTACTTCCATGGCAAACGCATTAAAGTTAATGAAACACAATGAATGCAAATTTTAAACAAGTAATTTTGCCATTAAATCAGAATCCAAGGACCTGCATATGACGTTATTATTTTAGTGTCTAACTTTTAAGAGCGAACTTGACAATTGTATTTGATTTTGCTTTCTTTGTGGGTGACTGGTTCTTGGAACACGGCGTTCTTTGGTTGTCTGCCAAATTGCAGGAGGACTTGGACGCTGAAATAAAGATTATTTCCTTCCCGATTTGGGTGCAGTTTTACTGGAACAGACAAAGGTGATTAACAGATCTTAATCAAAGTGAGAGAATGCCAGATGGACGGTGCCAAATGAGGTTGGATTTGGTCGATGCAGATTGAAACAGGGACAATATAATATTATCGCTCTCCCCATCGACCCGTGGTATTACTGATTTAAATTGTTCAATCTGTAACGCAATGCGCAGGAAGAACATTTCCGCAAACGCAGACAGAGTTTATATAAAGCAAAATTCCACAAGATGGTGGAAATCAGAGATGAAAATCATTAATTCTTTAAATACTCAATGGACCAGACAGCAGCGGTGGGGAGGGAAACACGGTTAAAGTTTCAGTGGCTGATTCAGAACTTAACATTGGCTGCCATTACAGAAATGGTCCATTTTCATTAGCTCTGTGTAAAATATAGCCGGTGCTTAGTAACGAGAGCATGAGTACCACAATAAGACACTACTAAATTACACGAGAGATAAATGTGAGTAAAAGTGAAAGTTGAGGCATTGAAACACAATTATTTTACAGCCACAGTTAATGCTGACAAAACTAAAGTTCGCCATGGAAACGACAGAACAAGTCCACATCTCTTGACACATTGCGTATTCTAACCATCACCATTGTGTCACGGTACAGTATTGTGGTTTGCTGTTAGCCTTAGAAATATAATCACCAACAGGTTGTCACAGTTCGAAGTCCCTACAGTTCACAATGCTCAAGAAAAAAATGACAGATATGCAAACAAACCTAAAGACCACAGACTGCGTGTAAATAAAACCACCCAACATGAAACCTTCGGGATATATTTTTTTGTAGAGTTTTCATTATACACGTTGCTGCTTTTGGCTAATTAAATAGGAAGAAGCAATGTTGTGAGTAATATCATCGAGATCGTGATGTAACACTTGGTTTCAAATGCCCCAAGTCATTTCCAGAAATAAAAACAGAAAATGCAGGAAATACTCAGCAGATCGGGCAGCATCTGCAGGGAGAGATTACAGATTAGTAAATCTTCATCAGAACCGGAAAGTAGGAAACAAACCTTAGGTCCAGAGAGGAGGGGTTCAGACGACCGAAAGGTGTGTCTGTGATGGGGCGGAGATGACGGTGTCCTGGGGAACACAAAGTGTTTGGTGCTGTCCGTAAAAGGGAGATGAATGGTTGCTGATCACGGCTGATCGCTCTGGGAGAGAGTCATGGGAGGAATATTTATGAGGGCGGCAGAGAGAGGGGGTCATAAACATGCTGGAACTGTGAGATAGAGGAGAGAGAATTTCCTAGAAACTGAAGTAAAAGGAGATTCTGTAAATAAGTTTGTGGAGAGAAACAAAATGAATTAGTATTACAGATGGGTTCGGCTTACATCAGAACTGTTCTGTCCTGAGATAAAGAGTAAGGCTGTTTATCTGATATTATTGAATGGAACCCCGAGAGCTGTGAAGAGCCGAGGTGGGAGCTGAGGTGCTCGAGGGTGTTCTCCTGTTTTGTTGACTATTGGGTGTGGTTGACAGACTCTCCAGGTCTGACACCGGGCGCCACTGCCAGGGAGTGTCAGGGACATCTCCCTAAAGCGATAGGTGTCTTCTCTGATGCCTGTGTATTCCCGATCTGCCAACCCTCCCTGTTCGAAACGTAGTTAAAGTCACCTGACCTTGAATGTGAGGTTCAGCTGCTCAGGATAATCTAACACAAAAGATGCGGCAGAGATCCTGGGATGATACAGAGATCAGGACGCGAGAGTGTCGTTGACTCGGACCTCCCTCGGGACAGCTATGAAGGGCTAAGTTTATCAGACCCCACAATGAAGACCATGTTTGGAGCAACGCCATCAGATTGCACGATTTTTGTGGCAGTTAGGTCAGGAAAACCTGGAATCTCACGGAGTCTCTGTCAATTTTCAACCCGATGAGCTATTCACTATACATTAGCTATTCACCACAGTACCGACATTCAGCCGGCCGCTAAATTCCACTAATATTTCACCGGTCGTCGAGGTCTAAATCAGATGGAAATAAGGGAAAGTTGGAGAGCGCAGGACCACGTGTAACTGGCCTTAATTCCCTGCAGTTTGGTTTTAACAATAGCGCAAGTCACAGAGAGCAGAGAGACGAGCTGTCCTAAAAAAGCGGATCGGCCTGAATCACACGGCGCCTGGTTCCTCACCCACAGACACTCCCTCCTTGAATGTGAACGACCGGCCAATGCCTGTCCGGGAGAGACCCCAGACTGAATAGGATACGGATCTACTCTATAATTTAGATGTAATATCTCGATTGCAAAGAAGATGCCATCCAACAACTGAGTTTGGCAGCAAAGGACAACTTGCAGTCATTCACTGCAGGAATAAAATGAAAATAACAGTCCGGAAAGAAAGAACTAAACAGAACCAACCTTCTCACTCACCAAGGACCTGTAGAGTGATGGTCGCTGAAGCTTTAGAGCCGCTTTTTCGAAGCATGTTCACCTGGTACCTCCCGGTGTCCGACATTTTCACCGACCTCAGCAGGAGCGACCAGTTGGAGGTGAATAACTCAGCCCGTGAATTGTACCCATTGCCATAAGACACGGTTTCAGAGATCCACCGGGCGACTGTTTTCTTAACGAAAGTCCAACTTCCACCCGTGACCTCGGCCGACGGCCGCACTGAAAAGAACGCACTTCCCCCGTCGGCCACATGGATCTGGCTGTGATCTACGTGGATGGTAAAAGTCTGAGACTCACCTGAGGAAGAGAAATGAGTGTGAGGAGAAAGCGAAAACATCGGAGAGACTCGAGAATCTGTACTTCGCTCAATAACAAGATCGTCTCCTATCAGCCAATCTGCATTTCTACAACCATCCGCCGCTGTGTTGATTCTCTGATAACTATCTCTCCGACAGACTGACCCTCACCCGCAAATATGAAGAGATAAAGAGCAAGCGCGGTGAGCGGCTGCCCCGCCATCTCGAGAGAGCTGCGCCTGTGTCTGTTACACTCGGAGACTGAACCGCGCTTCCTGGTCTCTGGGCCAGATCACTGGAGTCAGTCGTCAGAAGCAGCAGCGCTGATTGGATAGACTTCTGTCCGCCTGCGGCGAGGGCAGAGAACGAAGGAACGTAAAACGCGAAAGAGGAAGGCCGTTCGGCCCACCGCGCATCTTCCATCATGCCGTACCATTCGATGTGACTTTCTGTCAGCACCACTGTCCTGCACTAATCTCTAAAAGGAGCAGGTGCGTATTGTCCTTCACCCAGCCGGGAATGGCAAATACCAGAGCACGGAGATTTATGGTGAGAGGGGGAAAGTTTAAACAAGTTTTTTACACAGAAAGTGGTGGGTATCTGGATTCCGATGCGGGCTAGTGGTTGGGGGTGCAGATCCCACAGTGACTTTTAAGAGACACATTTGACAGGAAGAGGAACATGAATGGATAGATACAGATCATGTGAAGGCAAATGAGATTTGTTTAATTTGTCATTATGGTCAACACAGACATGGTGGCCTAATGACCTATTCCTGTGCAGTACACTTCTATGTTCTACGTCCTATGTTTCACGCTGTGATTCTTCACACTGACAATAAAATGAATTCTGGAAATAAATCTGTGGAGAGGGGCAAACTTCATTAATGTTACAGATGGGTTCGCCTGACATCAGAACTGGTCTGTCCTGACGCAAACAGTGAGGATGATTATATGAAATTGTTAATTTCATTATTGAGCGCCGGGGGCTGCGAAATCCCGTGGTGGGATGTGAGGTGCAAAAGGAAGATGCTCCTGTTTTATTGAGTACTGGGTGTGGTTAACGGCGACCCACTAGACCTACCTGCGGGCTCTTCTGCCAGAAATGTTTCAAGGAAATCTCCCTAAAGAGATATGTGTCTTCTCTGATTGTGTATGGCGCAGTCTCAGAAAACAGGGAGGCAAGAAGTCTGAAAAGTGGGATCGGCCGGTTCACAAGGCTCCGGCTGCTGCACCCAAATGCACGCTCTCCCTGAATCTGACCTGCCGGCCGGTGCCGGTCCGGGAGGGACCCCAAACTGAATCGTATACTGATCTACCCTATCCATCAAATGTAATTTCCCCATCGGAAAGAATACGTCCTCCATCAACTTAGTTTGGCAGTGGAGGTTAAATTGTACTCATTCACAACAGGAATGAAATAAAAATAATAGTCTGGGGATAACTGAGTGGCCAAAACCAACACCTCGCTCACCAAGGACCCGAAGAGTGATGGTCGCTGATGCTTGAGAGCCGCACTTTGGAACCATGGTCACACGGTACTCCCCGTTCTCCGAGGTGTTCACCGACTTGAGCAGAAGTGACCCGTCGGTGCTGAACAACTTAGCCCGTCATATGGACGCATTCCTATTAGACACTGGGCCATTGTTTTTCCCGTCGGAAGCCCAGTTCCCACTGCCGATCTCGTCCGACGCCGCACTGAACAGAACGCATTTCTTGCGACGGTCGCATGTATCCGGCTGTTTACAGCGTGGATGGTAAAAACCTGACACTCACACGAGGAAGTGAACTATAGTGGGAACGGGATTTTGTTTTTTTTTTCTTTTCAGTGCGGTGTCTTTCAAACCAGCACACGAGATCTAAGTAAATAATTTCTGGCTCATTCTCCCACATCTACTTGCACCTCTCCCCGTTTCCATGCCAACTGCCCTTTCGACTCTTTCTTTCCCACCATCTGTTGGACCCCTGTCTGAAAAAATCATCAATTTGTTTTGCACCTCTTTCAGCTCCATATACAGAGGTTGTTGTTTTGCAAGGTTGCGCCCACTGAAATGTGGGGAATATATTGGCCTTTGAAAGCCGTTCATTCAACTGGATGTTAGACCCTGATCTTCCACACTGCCTCATTTCTCGGTCCTTGATGTCCCCGCATTCAGCCACCGGATTCCGTAAGGATTAACTGGGCGGGTACGGAGAGGTTATTTCACCCGTGCTGTGGAGGTGTGAAACCCGGGAAGGACGTTTCAGTGGAAATCGCCGTCGATTTCATACAGTGATGAGGAGAAATTTATTTACCAGTGGACTGTGAATCTTTGCATTCTCTCACAGAGGGCAACAAACTTTCAGCCTCAGGGGACAGTGCTTTCAAATTGGAGAATGTTTGATTATGGACACTAAAGGTTCCAGAGATGGCGGACGAGGTGCGAGATCAGACATGACCCGTCTGTAAGGCAGAGCTGGCTTGAGGATTCTTGGGGTCAGATCCACGCCTGATTACTCTAGGTCTGCAGCTAAGAATTTGTCCTCCTGTAGTAACAACCCTTCGCCTCTGTTCTGCGCTGTTACATTTTCAACACACCACTGAACGCAGCTCTATTGCATTGTTGGTAACCGGAATCATTTAACAAGGTGTGCAGCTGTGTTCCTCGCTTTCCGATGCCCATCTACTGAAAGTCTGAACAGTGAAGTTGTCTGAGACAGGAATACCCTTCCCCATACGGAAAGTTTCATGTAGACTTTGAAGGAGAAAACCCTCAATCTTTTCATTCAGTTTAATTTGTAATTTATTCTGAAAATGGGTAGCATGTTTTTCCTTTGCATTTCGGGACTACTTTAAATATATTAGCTACATGGAAAGCTGGTGGAGGGAACAGACATTTGCAGGTTCGGAACCTTGGGTTAAATGTTGATAAATCGATCACAAAAGGAGAAGATCAGAACACCAGAGAGATGTGCAGTTCCACAACATCTTTCAACTTAATTTCCAGAAAAAAGGGAAACAGGGAGTTAAAAATGTTTCTTTTGGATTGCAATCTACTTCAAAAGGGCATTGCCCAGCCACAGTTTCAACAACTAACCCTTACGTTTTTACTGATGGATTAATGAAAACATATATTTCAGAGAAATTATGGTAAAGTGTTGTTTGTTAACGCTGATGTTCAGGAGGATTTTTGTGTACATGTGTGGGGAACATAGATGTTTCACATGAAGCTATAAAATGCACTGATGGAAAAGGTTATGGCGGCCTTTCTGACAAACGCTTTGGAGACTCAGGGTACGAAATCTTGTTTAAACTGCAAAGGGTTTGAGCAAAAGTGCGCATGAGTTCCAGCTACCGTCCACCAAAGGTAGGACAGACACGCCTTAAGATCTCGCACCAACCGATGGCCAATGACGATGTGCAAGATCTGAGAGTCCTTAAAGAGGAGATGTATGTGAATACTGAGAGTGATCGGCAAGGTAGTTGCTGAAAATGCTGATCCCTCCTTCCTCTTTCCCAAGTTCGAAACCCCGACTCGCGCAATGGGCCATTCATAAGATCGGTAAATAGTAGAACGTGGAACAGAACGTGTGACTCCTCCACTCCGCTCCGCTGGACAGTAAGATTACGGCTAATCTGAAGTTCAAACATGTTTCTGTCTCGGCTGTGAATACTGTACATTCAACAACCCCACCTTCGGAGCACTCTGGGGTAGAGAATTCCAAAGGTTCACAACCCTCTTTGAGAGAAAACACCTCCTCGACTGTATTTTAATTGCGTGATCACATACTCTGAACTTCTTCTCCGGTTATAAATATGCTTGTTATGGGACTTGTTTGCAGCACCAACCAACCCAAACCCACTCAGGCTCTTATATGAATCAAATAAATCCAAAGTAGCGTTTGGGAACAAGGTTTTTAATTCCGGGTTTGTTTGGACGGGGAGCTCGCGGCGACAAGGGGCACATGGAAATTAGCGCCCCATGGCACATCGGACGGTGTTAATCAAGTAAATTGTGAGCAGGGTCCTGCAGAAACACCACCAGGCAGATGAGATTCTGACCGGTGTGTGTGTGTGTGTGTGTGTGTGTGTGTGTGTGTGTGTGTGTGTGTGTGTGTGTGTGTGTGTGTGTTTGTGTGTGTGTGTGTCTGTGTCTGTGTCTGTGTCTGTCTGTCTATCTGTCTTTCTGTGTCTCTGTATGTGTTGTGTGTGTGGGTGTTTGTGTATGTGTGTTTGTGTGTGTGTGTGTGTGTGTGCTTGTGTCTGCGCATATGTTTGTGTGTGTGAATGTTTGTGTGTCTGTCCCTGCGTGTGTGCCTGTGTGTGTGTCTGTCTGTCTATCTGTGTTTCTGTTGCAGACAATTTGCAAGCGATTTCGATTCGCTGGAAATTCTTCGCCGTCAGCTGGGCGGGACCCAGACCAATCAGCGCTGCCGTTTCTGACTCTAGTGATCTGGCCCGGGATCCGGAAAAAGCAGTTCATTCTCCGAGACGCAGGCGCTACTCTCTCGGGATGGCGGGGCTGCTGCTCACCGCGCTCGGTCTTTGTCTCTTCATACCTGCTGGTGAGGGTCACTCTCTTGGAGTTATCGTCATTATAGAGTCAAAAGAGCGGCGGATTATTGCAGAAAAGCAGGTTATCTTAGAAGAAACGATCTAATTATTGAGCTGAGTATAGATTCTCGAGTCCATCTGCTTCTTTAGCTTTCCCTCATACGAATTTCTCTTCCGCAGGTGAGTCTCAAGTCTTTACCATCCACGTAGAACACAGCCGGATCCATGTGGCCGTCAGGGAACATGCGTTCATTTCAGTGCGGCCGTCGGCCGAGATCACGGGTGGAAGCTGGGCTTTCGGTGGGGTAACAGTCGCCCGTTGGATCGCTGATACCGTGTCTTATGGTAATGGGTATAGTTCACGGGCTGAGTTATTCACCTCCAACGGCTCGCTCCTTCTGCAGTCGGTGAACGCCTCGGACAGCGGGGAGTACCTTGTGACAATGATTGCAAAGGGCGGCTCTCCAGCATCAGCGAACATCACTCTGCGGGTCTTTTGTGAGTGAGACGTTGGTCTTGTTCAATCATTGATACCGACGACTATTTTCATTTTCTTTCTTGTGAATGAATATAATTTAATCTTTCCTATCCAACTCACTTGTCGTTTACACCGTAAGCCACTAACTTGTTATAGGAGCTATTTTTTTCCGATCGGGAAACTGGAAGAAATATTGAGCATAAATCTACCCTCCATTCAGTTTGTAGTTCCTCCTGGACTAGCATCGGCCGTCTGGTCAAATGCAGGCAGAGGATGCATGTGGGTGTGGTTCACGCCGCCGTGTGACTCCGGCTGAGCCGTCTGCGCGCCGGGTGAAGTGTTCTCGAAGTACCCGGGCACAGCCTGCCAAAAACGTCCCAACCGTAAATTCCATTTCTCTAGAACCCTTAGATATTCTTTGATAATCTACAAATCGTATGCAATTTCTTATTCTATCTCATATTTCTGGTCTTTTCCCCGACACGTTGAAGTGTATAAATAAAACAGAAGGTTTCATCGTAAATTTGAACAGAAGTATAAGATATCCCGCGAGAAAAACTAAATGCTTACAACAGAATAGAAAATGACGAGTTCTGACATTTTGTTTCACCTGAAGAAAACGTTAATCTGATCAAATATAATGTGGTGTTATGGTTCACATGCTTAATCTGAAAAAGGTTTCTGTTACTGCTGGCAGTTACAAGGTTAATTTTAATTTGTCCGAGAAGGGAAGGATGCCTATTGGCTGTCAGTTCGGTGGAGTTTGTTGAAAAATTCCTCAGCCACGCCCATGTTTACTGGCAGGTTCCTCAAAAAATAAAATCTCAGGATGCAGCCAGCGTCGTGCATCCGAGCTACAACACAGCCACATTCTAACGCAGACTCCCATAAACCAATCGAGAAATGACCACATATTTTCCAATGGATGAACAGCATTATAGTCCAGATGCAGGAAACTGAAATTAAAAACACAAACTATTGGAAACATCCGCAGGTCAGACAGAAACTGTGGAGATAAAATGAACAGAACTAGGGTTTCAGAGAGATGACGTTTAATTATCAGATGGTTTGAGAGGTCAATAATGTCCCGTGAGACCAAAGTTTCTCCTCCTGCCTTCGATTGGCGCTGACGGATCCTCCTGAAAGGAAGGATTTGGGCCCTATTGCAACAAATGGCGGGGCTTCCAGGACTTACACCTTGCATTATCACTAGAGAAAGTGTATTTGGTCTAAAATCTCCTGATATGGTCTAGAAACTATTATTTATGACGGAGAGAGTGATACTCACATCACTGCAGCAGGGTCTAGAATTCCGAAGGCTTAAAGGCTTTGTCGGAAATTCTACTCCAATGGCCTTTGCCCCATGCATGTGCGAGTGATAGA
Organism: Pristis pectinata; assembly: GCF_009764475.1. NCBI lineage: Eukaryota > Metazoa > Chordata > Chondrichthyes > Rhinopristiformes > Pristidae > Pristis > Pristis pectinata. The sequence continues at coordinate 878,214 of NC_067442.1, forward strand.
ACTGAACAAAGGACAACAGTTTTTGGTTAAAGTTGTTCTAATTCTCAAAGGACATTTCTTTGGCTTTGAACTAGCAGTGTAGAATGGAGATTTCAATTGCTCATAATCGTCTTGCAAAGCTACTGTTATCTATGGAGGGTGGGACTGTTATGTGTTTTGTGTGTTAACTGCCTATATCGCATTATCTTATGCCTTCCCAACGGATAGTCAGAATTTAGTGCAGATGAAGCTATTCGTTGACAGATGTACAGAGGAGTTTCCTGGTTATTCAATGGAATATTTCCACCTTTTCTACACCTTTTCAGGTTCGCTGTCTTTTATGCTTCAGGTGGTAAAACAGGCTTATGATACCAGGGTTCATAACCAATGCAGACTGGAGTTCAACAGTTGCCCATTGTTTGTTGTTTTGGAGCTAAAGATTGGGGGTTAAGTGAGGACATCTGCTATGCCCAGCCTTCTGGGTTGTACTTGTTGTAACAGACTCCTGTATTACGTGGGGTTATTGTTCAACTAGCAGATAATTTCTGAATAGAGTCCTGAAGTCATTCAACACTGAAACAGGCCCTTTGGCCAACTGTGACCTTTCCCGCCATCAAGCAGTCATTTACACCAATCCTACACCGATCCCGTTTTATTCACCACATTTACATCCTCTCCCCCCAGATTCCACAGCTCGCCTGCACACTCGGGACAAATTGCAGTTGCTGATTAACCGACTAACATTTGCAGACATTGGAAACATTCTGTTACAAGGCTGTACATAAACCAGCAATTCAGGAGATTGTTTATTGTTTGGAAGCCGGTGAATCTATTCCAGTTCCCTTTAAACAGGCAGAAATCTGGTTTCCCTCTTTCCTCCGGGACGCGGTACCAGACAGGAAATCTCCCTCTGACAGGTCAAAGCTTTCAGAAGACCTAAAACAATGAGATGCCCCACAGAGTCTTTGTTTCAGTTTTCTCATACTTGGTATGTAAACGTAAACAATAAAGAGGACTGGGATGTAATCAGAATTGTCCACGCATGATTAGACACTAACTGAACATCTTGACATGTTAATTTGATTTATTAGGGTTTAAATGGGTGGGGACCATTTCCAGGGCTATATAAAGTTTATCTCAGGGTCACAAAACCAGGTGTGTTTCCACCCATTCCAAAACAATGTACCCGGCTCTCATATTGATGCTGAAGTCCAATCAGATTCAGTGTGACGTGGCCAATCCAATAATCTGGGCGTCAATGCTGGGTGTTCCTACTCTTTCTGTTAGATACCAGAGGTATGGTGGTGCTGTGGCTAAGTCAGTGGACTGGAAACAGAGGCCTAGATTGTTGGTCTAACCAGTGTTCAAATCCCACAACGTCGGCAGAATTTAACATAAGGGCAAAAATAGCAACGATCAGTAATAATGGCCGTGGAACTGTCGGAATATTGAGCTCATGAGACATTTTGGGGAGGAGATGGTTTGCTTTTAACCCCTGTGACCTATAGTGAGACTCTAAACCTCAGCAATGAGCATGATACTTGGCTGCACACTAAAGTTAGTTTTCAATAAATGTTGGTGCAGTGAGATGACTGCACCTCGAGGGCGGCTAATCCAGTCAAATCCTTATTTTAAGACACATTTTAATTTTATTCGCACAAAAACGGGCTGTTATATTGTGCCTAAAAAAGAAATTGTGTCGGATGGGTATGCAAAGAGAGCGGCAGTGCGGTATTGAGTCGAAGGATCAGCTGTTATTAAACTGAATGGCAGATTCGAAGAGACAACACCCTTTCTCCTGCTCCGATTTTTATTTTTGTAAGTGTGTTTTATCCAACAATGAACAATCAGCAGAAACAAAGTCTATGTGCAGCAATGTACACAAACCTTGGTATTCCCTTTGTAAAGCAAAGATGCACTTTGTGTGTAAGTATATTATGCAACTGAACAGGCTGAATTTCTATGGTTTCCATAACGTTCTAAATTATTCTCTGGTGCCACACAGGAATTTTATAAAATGGAATTTGACACCACAGCAAATAGGAAAAAATATTAGTCAGGTGTCCAAAATCTGTCCAAAGAGGGTGGTTTAAATGGGAGGAAGGTGGAGAGCAGGTGTAGAAGAAGGCAGGAGGTCAATGCGGACGAGATTCTAAGAATAAGCAGTTAACTACTGCCGCCAGCATAGATTAACCACGAGATACATGAAAGGAAAGGAAAAAGTCCTCCCGTGGGGTGCGGGTGAATGCTCTGAATCCCGAAGTGAAACTTGTCTGTTCAGAACTCGTCCTAATCCAACAGTATAGATTAGTGTGGCAACAGACTGGGGAAGAGCGCTTCCTGGGAGAAACCAGGCTCCGTCAAGTTTTATCTCCTGATCTTGTCCTTGGAAATATATGTGATATTTTCATTGAAACGTGCGAAACCTGAGGGTGTTTGATAGAGCAGCTGCGGGGTTGCTGCTTCCCATCAATAGGGAGGAGATAATGGGCTTGTGGGTGAGGATTACAGGGAAATAATTGGGACAATGGGATTGTTCTGTGGGACTAAATGGGCAGAAGGAACTCTATTCCGTTATGAAATATAAAGAAAATATGAGAAAGATAAATCCACCCATCTGCTCCCTGCATGATCTGTTGATCATGTTGAGTTGAGTTGAGCAGTTGAGTTGTTCGTATTTTACCCCTGGACTATTAACTCAGAGATAAAAGACCGAATCCCACCACACAGCAGACCTAAAACTTAATTCGGGTACTTTCGTAAATAAGCAATGAAAAAGTCCTTGCAACGATCACCAGGGAATCAGTAAAAACCCAGATGGTTCACAGTTTCCCTTATCCAGTCTGGCTTTTACAGGATCCTTGTAAAGACGTTGACAGTTTAATAGCCTTGCGAGCCGCTCTTACCGCTGCGACTAGTCATGGACCATCAATGCTGATCCTGTCACCAATGCCCGCAATCTGTGAAGAGATTTTAAAAGAATTTTATAACCTCTGGATTACTCCTGAAGTGGGTGTTGCTGGTAACTCTTAAGATACTGAAACAACAATAGAGCAAGGATAGAGTATAAAAGAATGAAGTATTTGATATGATTTTACAGGGCTCTGGTGAAACCACTCCTGGTGTCTCTTTTAGAGTCAGAGAGTTATACAGCACGGAAACTGGCCCCTCGGCCGAATTGGTCCATTTCGACAAAGGTATAAACTTCCATTGGAATGAGTGCAGGAATAGTTCACAAAGTTTATTTCCAGGTCCAAGGCAGAGACGTACGAAAAAAGAAAATTTACAGGTTGGGCCAATACCCATTTGCTGTTTAGAATTATGAGATCAAGTCTCCTTGAATGATACCGAACGTTTGACAGAGTAGATGTTGAGAGAATGCTTCCCTTGTGGGGTTACCGACAAGTGGAGAATCGTTTCAGAAGAAGGGATCACACTTTTGAAATATGGTTGAGGAGCGATACTGTCGGTACAAACGAGATAAGTAGAATAAGGGATGAGGTCCTGCAGAATGCGTTTGGGTCCTGCAGAATGAGTTCGTGGAGTTAGATAAGAAATTGAATTGCAGGACCTCGAAGCTTGACATCTCCGGATTACTCTCCGTGCCACGTGCTAGTGAGTCCAGGAATAGAAAGATAGGCCAGTTGAATGAGTGGTTGAAGAGCAGTCGGCAGGAATTCTGGTTCTTGGATCATTGCGGTCTCTTTTGGAGCAGAGGCAACCTGTCCAAGTTGGATGGGTTGCCCTGAACAGGAGGGGACGAATATCTGTGCGGGGATATCAGCTTTTGCCACCAGGGAGGATTTAATCTAGATTGGCAGGAGGGTGGAATCGAGAGAGCGAAGTCAGTGAGAAGACAGGGGTACTTGCAGCAACCAAAGATTGTGAGCCCCACAAACAGGATAACCATGTTCACAGTAAAAGGACATATTGGACCACTGCTCCAAATGGCATCAATTTCAATGCACAGAGCTTAATAGGTAACGCGGACGAACTGAGGGTGTGGAAGGGCTCTAGGGACTGGGATATTATGGCCATAACAGAAACGTGGCTGAGACAGGACTAGCACCTCAATGTTCCGGGATACCGATGCTTTAGGCATGACGGGGGAACAAGTAAGAGTATAGAGGGTGTTACCTTTTCGATAAGGGAGAACATAACATCAGCGCATAGAAAGGATATTCTTGAGGTATCGTCTAACGAGGCCATTTCGGTTGAACTGAGAAATGAGAAGGCGATGGTCACCTTAGTCGGGCTATGTTATGGACCCCCCCCCCTAAATAGTCAGTGGGAACATGAGGAGCAGATGTGTCCAGAAATTACACATAGTTTTGAGAATAGTAGGGTAGTGCCAGTGGGAGATTTCAACTTTCCATATATCGACTGGGCCACCCAGAGTGTAAAGGACCGGAAAGAGCGGAATTTCTGCGGTGCATCCAAGACAGTCTCCTCACGCAGTATATAGAGTAACCTACTCGGGTAGGAGCAATACTGAACCTCCTCTTAGGGAACGAAGGGGACAAGTAACTGAAGTGACAGTTGGGGACCACTTTGGGTACAATGGTCAGAATTCGATTAGTTTTAAAATACTTATGGAAAAAAGATAAAACAGCTCCACAGATTAAAGCCTTGAACCGGAGCAGGGCCAAATTTGAGGGTATTAGGCAGGATCTAGCTGGGGTCGACTGGGTGACTCGATGGAAAGACAAAGAAACAGTTGGCAATTGGGGATATTTTAGAAGGGTCCAGGGGCAGCATGTTCCTGTTAGGGTGAAGAGCAGGCAGACCAAGTACAGGGACCCCTGGCTATCGAGAGATATCGAGGCTCTGGTCGGGAAGAAAAAGGAAGAATATGTCACTTTTAGGCATCTGGGTATAACTTAATCCCTTGACTAATATAAAACGTTTCAGAGCCGGCTTGGGGGTGGGAGGGGGAGGGAATCAGGACGGAAAAAAAGGTATGAGATTGATTTGGCAGACAGGGTTAAAGATAATCCGAAGAGGTTCTTCGGTTATATTAACAGTAAAATGGTGACGAGGGAGAGACCATATCCTCTTAAAGACCATCAGAGCCGCCGATGTGTGGAGTCGCAGGAGATGGCTGAGATTTTTAATGTCTATTTGTCCTTAGTGTTTACCAAGGAGAATATCATGGCTGCCAGAGAAATGAGAGTAATAAGTAGTGAGGTCTTGGATCACATCCATTCAACGAGGTAGGAGTTATTTGCAGCTTCAAAGCCATTAAGGTTGGAAAATCCTAAGGGCCTGACCAAGTGCACCACCGGACCTTGTGGGATGCCGGAGAAGAAATCGCTGAGACTCTTGTAGAGATACTTGCTTCATCGTGAGCCACTGGCGAAGTTCCAGAAGATGGAGGGTGGCTAATGTTGCTCCATTGTTCAAGAGGGGTAGCAAGGACAGACAAGGGAACTACAGGTCGGTAAGCCTGACTTCAGTCGCAGGTAAATTACTGGAGGTTATTCGAGGGATAATATCTACAATCACTTGGATAGTCAAGGGCTAATCAGAAATAGTTATCATGGTTTTATGCGTGATAGGTCATGTCTGACGAGTCTTTTGGAGTTTTTCGAAGAGGTACCCAACGAGATAGATGAAGTTAGGGCAGTGGATGTTGTCAGTCTGGACTTTTGTAAGGTCTTTGACAAGATCTCACATGACAGGCTGATCAGGAAGGCGAGGTAGCATGGGATTCAGGGGAAGCTAGCGAGGTTAATTCAGAATGGGCTCGATGATAGGAAGCAGCGGGTGATGGTTGAAGGTCGATTCTCCAATTGGAGGCCTCTGACTAGTGGGGTGCCCCAGCGGTCAGGGGTGTTATTCATTATTTATGTAAATAATTTGGATATGATTGCAAGTTTGTTGATGATACTAAATTTGGGGGTCTTGTTGATAGTGAAGCAGGTTACAATGAATTGCAGAGATCTTGATCAGTTAAGAAGATGTCCTGAGGAATGACAAATGGATTTCAACTCAGATAAGTGTTAGGAGATGCATTTTGGACAGTCAAAACAGGGTAGGACTTATACAGTGAATGGCAGGATACAGACGAGTGTTGTGGAACAGAGGGACCTGGGAGTTAAACTGCATCGTTCGCTGAAAACGGCCGCGCAATTAGACAGGGTGGTGAGGAAGGCGTTTGGAATGCTGGCCTTCATCAGTCAGGGCATCGAGCTTAGGACTAGGGACATTATGTTGCAGTTATATAAGTCGTTGGTGAGGCCGCCCTTGGAATATTAGGTACAGTTTTGGTTACCCTGTATTGGGAAAGACGTTGGCATGCTGGAGAGTGTGCAGAAGATATTTAAGAGGATGCTGCCTTGGACTGGAGGGTCTGTGTTAACGAGAGAGGTTGGCCACGCTGGATCTTTATTCTTTGGAGCGTAGGGGAATGAAAGGTGACAACAAGTTGGCGTACAGACGCGGCAAGTAGTTAAGAAAGTAAATGGTATGTTGGTCTTGATTGCAAGGGGGTTTAGAAACAGAAAAGTTTTGTTAGGGCGCTGATGAGGCCTCGCCTGCATTTCCGCGCGCAGTTTTATTCGCCTTAGGTAAACGAGGTAGTCGAGAGGTGTGGCGAGATAACGCTCCATTGGTGTTGCTCAAGATTGGATCATCTGTGATCTTTTTTGGATGTGAGAGTTATCTCAAGGACCAAATGTCCTGCTTCCAATCCCATTTTTAATGCTTTTGTGTTTTATTTTTTGTTGAGCTGATTCATTCGCCGTTAGAGATAGTTTCCTATCATCAACACTTATTCGTATTTTCTCTGTTATCTTATTAGGTAGGTGCAGTATCCGTGAACTATTTTGCGTGTATTTCAATATTCTATGACTAATTTCTGATGTTAGTTCATTTTCCTTGTGACTCTTTCAGTTATCTTTTCTTGGCAGAAATCTCTAATGTTCTTAAATTGCCACAGCATTCAAACTGTTCCCACATGCTGTTGCATATTCCATTAATAACACAAAAATTCCACAACATCAGAAGTTTCCAGCAGTCTCAAATATCAGTGAATATATTGATTACCTCAGTCCCTCTCTTCTGCATTATATAACACAATGAACATCACTCTCCTGTATTTTGGCAGAAGCCATTTCTAAGCCCAGCATCTCAGCCAATAACACTCATACAGGGGAGCACAACGACGCCGTGGCTCTAACATGCGATGCCACGTGGTCACCAATCTCATTTTCGTGGTTTCATAGAAATGAAACAATTCGCCCTGACGGTGGGACTGCCAGTGGGTCAAAGCAGTCGAACCATCATCGTATCTGGAATTTGCAGTCTGATGGAGAATTCGTGTGCTGTGCGTCTGATGCATGTGGCCTGCCTAGATTGAGCTTCTAGTAAATGGTGACTCCTGGGATGTTGATGGTGGGAGGCACACGATGGTAATGCCATTGAATGTCAAGGGTAGGTGGTTGGAGGTCTTGTTGGAGATGGCCATTCCCTGGCATTTTTATGGGCCAATATTTCTTGCCACTTATTGCCCTGTGTCTGAGTGTTGTCCAGGCCTTGATGACTCCAGATGTGATTTGCTGAGGAGATGTGAATTGAATTGAACATTGTGTAAATATCAACAATCATCCCCGCTTCTGATTTTATAATGAAAGAATGGTCAATGATAAAGCAGATGAAGATGCTTGGACAGAGGATACTGCCCTGAAGAAATCCTGCAATGACATCCTGGTTCTGGGATGATTGACCGCGATGTATGTCTACAAATCTTGAAGAGATTTTCCTCTTGAGGTCCACTGAATTCAGTTTTAAAAGGGCCTCCTCGATGCTATGCCCAGCCTAAAGCTGCCTTGATGTCAGGCCCGGCGCTCTCAACTCACCTCTGGTAATCAGCTCTAAACTGGATTAAGGCTGTAATGAGGTGAGAGGCCTAGCGAAAAGCAAATTGGCTGTCGGTGATTAGGTTATTGGTCACTAAGTCCGATTTAACAGCACAGTCAATAACACCTTTCACTTTGCTGATGGTTGAAAATAGACTGATCAGGTGATGATTTGTTGGTTTGGCTTTTTGTGAGCAGAACATACCTGAGCAATTCACCATACTTGAATGGCATGGCATCATTTTATACTAACAATGTTTTTGTTTCAGATGCACCTGAATCTCTAAGCGGATCCTTCAGCCCAGAATTTGCTTAATATCCTGTGCCGTCAACTGTGTTTTTTTCTTGTTGCGCTATTTCAGTTCCCGTTGCTCAATTTAGGTCAAGTTAACACTTCACTCAAGTTGGCAGCAGTTAACCATTGCTGATCTGTCCTTGAATCACACCAGTAATTACACTTGCAAAGCTTTCAACGAGATAACACAGAATACAGTGTAACAACAAGGCGCAGACCCGTATGCCAAATGAATCCAACCACGCAGCTCTGGTTGAGCTGAAACCGCAGTTGGATATGACGGTGATTCTAGGTCTGGAGCTGGAAGTCGGATGTGGTCGCCTCTAATCAGCGCATTCCAGACATCGGTGCCCCCAGTGAGCGCGGACAGAAGTCAAATCCGCCTGAAACTGCGGGATGTACCTCACAAACCGCCTGTCAAAATGACCCCCACAAGCATGCACGCTTCCAGAAAATCTGTTGATATCATCCAAGATACAGGCATGTTCAGGATATACAAGGCCTGCATGAAATGGCATCAGCTTTGAGCGGCCAAGACCGCAACGCTCAGGAAGATCTGATAAGGTCTGGTGTTTCAACAGCCTGCCTCTGGCCTCTCTAAATAAATATACATATCACTAGTCACTTCTGCAGAAGACATTGCAACAATTGGAGTCATAGAGCCACAGAGTTACACAACATAAAAACAGGAACTTCCGCCCAATTGGTCCATCCCACCCATCTGCGTTTGACACGTTTCCCTCGAAATTTTTCCAATCCATGCACCTATCCAAATGCATTTTAATCATCCTGAATGATTCCACCTCTACAACCTCCCCTAGCAGCTCGTTCCACATAGCCACCACTCTCCGTGAGATAAAGTTGCTTCTCACGTCCCCATGAAATGCTTCCCCTCACAAAAAGAGATGCCCTTCAGTTTTGACTCCCTTATCCTGGGATAAAATACAAAGCCCATTCAACCTGTGTATGTCCATCGTGATTCTGCATCACTAACATCACTCGTCAGCCTCCTGTGCTCTGGGGGAGAATTGTCTCAGGCAATCCAATATCCCTTTATTACTCAAGGCCCCAGACCCGGTAACATCCTCGTGAATCGTTTCAGCACCCTTTCCAACTGAATGACATCCTGACTTTGACTCTCACCAACTTTTACCGATGCACGATAAAAAGCATCCTATCTGGATGTATCACGGCTTGGTACGGCAACTGCTCTGCGCAAGACCGCAAGAAGCTGCAGAGAGCTGTAGACACGGCCCAGCACATCACGGACACCAGCCTCCCCTCCTTGGACTCTGTCTTTACCTTTCGTTGTCTTGTTGTAGCAGCCAGTATAATCAAAGTCCCCACCCACCGGGTCATTCTCTCTTCCATCAGGTAGAAGATACAGAAGCCTGAGGGTACGTACCACCAGACTTAAGGACAGCTTCTACCCCACTGTGATAAGACTATTGAACGGTTCCCTTCTACAATAAGATGCACTATGACCTCACGATCTACCTTGTTGTGGTCTTGCACCTTATTGCACTGCACTTTCTCTGTAGCTGTGACACTTTACTCTGTACTATTATAGTTTTTACCTGTACTACATCAATGCACTCTGTACTAACCCAATATAACTGTACTGTGTAATTAATTGACCAGTACAATCGGTTTGTACGACAAGCTTTTCATTATACCTCAGTACAAGTGACAATAATAAACCAATACAAATTCCAATACTATCCATCAGGGACCAGAACTGCATACAGTACACGGAGTGTGGTCTCACTAACGTCTTGAATCGCTGTTACATGACATCCCAACTCTCTTACTCAATGCCCCTACGGATAAGGGCAACTGTGACAAACCCCTACTTCACGCTCTGTCGACCTGCTTCGTCAATTTCAAGTAACTACATTATTGTACCCCTAAGTCTGTCTTTTCCAGAACCGCAGAGTGTCATCCGCAAACTTTCTAACCATGCAAACTACATACTCATCGAAATGATTAATGTAGGTGACAAACAACAGTGGACCCCGCACTCATCCGTGCGGCAAACGTCTCTTCACAGGCCTCCAGTCTGAAACACAACCCACCACCAGAACGTTCTGACTAGTTTACCCCTGAAAATGTTGGAACCATTTGGCTACCTCACCCTGGACCCCATGTGATCTAACCTTCTGGAACACAATTCATCAGCCAGAATAACGATGTGAGTGAACACTGAGAGATATGGTGCAGATGTGGATGATGTTTCCCTTTAACTGGCCTATCTAGATCCAGGGTCATTTGAGATTCCCTCCCCAAAAGTGACATGAAGGCTCAGTCGCTGAATACATTCTGGAGATGGTTCGCTGTCCTTTGGGTTTAATGTAAAAGATCAGACTTGACCTTATAGCAAAGCAGATTTTAAGGGACGAGAAGCCTATTTTCCCCTCAGATTTTAATACACTTAATTATGTTCACTTTCGAAGCATTGCTTTTTTTATTTAATTAATTGTAACCATAAGCATGGAAAATAATTTAGCGAATCCGACGGTAAATGGAACAATGTGGAACTGAAATATTAAAAAAAATAAAACGCTGGAAAACCTCATCATGTCAGGCAGGGCCTGTGGAAAGGGAGTCCGTGAACGGCATCATCTCTCTCTCTCTCGCTCCCTCTCTCTCTCTCTCTCCCACCTCTTTCTCCCTCTATCTCACTGTCTCCGTGCTTCTGTCTCTCTCCAGCTATCTATCGTTCTGTGTGTGTGTGTGTCTCTCTCTCTCTGTCTGCCTCTCTGTATCTCTGTCTCTGTCTCTGTCTCTGTCTCTCTCGCTCCCCCCCCCCCCCCCACACAGGTGCTGCTGGACTTGCCGAGATTTACCAATATTTTTCTTGATTCGAATTCTGCTGTTCTCCAGCTGCGCATTTCAGAAAAAAAAAACAAATAATATTTCAAGATGCAAACGAGAGATTAAAACAGAAAATGCGGTAAACACTGACCGGGTCAGGGAGTATCCGTTGAGAGAGAAACAGAGTGAACATTTCAGGCTCGTTTCTCCCAGACTTTATTTCACCTGCAACATGTTTACAGAATTTTCTGTTATATTTTCAGATTTCCAGCAATTGACGTTTTCTTGTTATTTTCGTTTGCAGCCGAATGACTTTATTCGAGTGCCCTGGGGCCGGTAATATGATAAACTTCAAAAAGAAAGCGCACTCCCCGCTTTGTATTTGGAACAAGGGTTCGGCCCCTGTGTCCTTTAAGTGCCCTTTGACATGGTCTGGGAGTTAACTCACCTCAAGGGACAGTAGGAATAGGTAATATATTCTGACCTTGCGGTCGAAGCCCGGATCCAAAGACGACTCGATGAGAAATGCATCAAAATGCAGCAGATCCGAATTTTTCCAGACGTTATTAAATAAGATGATCACTATTTAGAGGGAGATCCGTGCGTTGATTCTGATCCAGATCTTGAGTTATTGGGACTTGTATATCCGGATCATGTACATGTTTAACGTCAGGGGCTTTGACGTCACAATGACCAGGTAAAACATAACTCCACCGACACTGGAGACAGCAACAATTACAGAGCAGTACAGGCCTATTATTTCATTACTAAACGTTCTTGTTTTTAATCCTTCACACCTTTTGCTTTCCACCCCACTGTTACCTTCCTCCCCACTGAACCGTGCGGCCCACAAACAAGCGGGGTGGACGCTGGACAACACACGTGTGTTCTGGAAGGAACACCTAACCTTCTTAAAGGAAAGACGAGGGAAATGGAAATTCTGCGTGGCTGACATCAGTTTCTTGAATTTCATTGGTTAATTTAAAAAAAAATTCCAGGTAGACCAGCTGCCATTTATTTTCTGATATTTCAAAGTGAACGCGAAGCCCGAAGTACCACAAGCAATTAAAATTTAACGGATATTGAATCTGTTTGTTTTACTACATTTCAATGCACTGCGTCTCGTTATTTCCATATTTCAACTTTCAGTTGGAAGTGATCGCTCTCCCGGAGGTTTGTCAGCTGGAGCGACGGCGGGGATTGTTGTTGGCGTTTTTGCCGGAGTTGCGATTGTGGGTGCACTCGCTGCCTGGTTAATCAAGAGAAATTCAAGCAGGTAAATACGTTTATTTCAAACATTGGCAGCATGTTCATTATACTCTCCAGATGTGATGTCCTTAAGTAACCAATAATTTGTTGCAGAACAATTTGCGTTTCCTTTGTCTTGTCAGCCAATATGGTCCGTGTTTCAGCAGTACCTTTCACACTTGATCAATTTATAGGATCCCTTTAACTCTGTTCGTTTTTTGCCAGTTGGTCATTCATCATAACTACTGTAGTGTATCAGTCAAGGTGCTTCACATACTCCGTGACATAAAAGGGACATTCGGCCCATCACCCGTATCCTTCCGCATTTATTTTCCTTTGCAACCAATCCTCCATCACGTGCCCATTACCTCCCAGCGGATTCTTCTGCCAACCACCTCCGCTCGGTGAGGTTAGCAGCGGCTGATTAACCCACCGACCCTTCAGATCTTTCTATGTGGGAGGAACCCAGAGGAACCTGGCAGGAACCCATGCGTCACTGGACAATGTGCAAACTCCACAGATAAAACAGGGCGTAGTTTCGAGCACAGGTCGCTGGATCTGCGCGTCATCAGTGACTGCCGCTCCACTGTGCTGAAATTGTCGGATGCAGAGGTCTGTATTATTAATCTGGGGCCGTGCTTTGAAATCCCACCATCCGAACGTGAGAAACAGAAGCTGGAGACGGCCACTCAGCCCCTCAATCCTATAATGTCATTCAATAAGATGGTGGATGACCTGATCTTGGCCTCAGTATAACCAATCTCCCATTACCAAAATCCCTTCGTTCAGCAACAGATCAGGGATCTGTCTCTCTCTCAGCCATGAGTATGTTCAATGCTTGCAATGCCACGGGGGGAGAGAATTCAAAGACTCGGCGCCCTCGGAGAGACGAAATTTCTCCTCACCTCCTTCTGATACAGGCAAAGCCTTCTTCTGAACTATGCCCGCTTGTTCTGCAGATCTTTGCTGGGGGAAACAACATCTCAACCTGTACATCTCCTCTCATAAATACGCTTCAGGTTCAGAGACGGTGAGAGCTAACGTCACGAGACTGAATCATCCGTCCAATGACCATGAAGAACTAGATCCTCCCAAAATCCAAAAAAAAATCATACCTTTACACCTGGAAAGGCGATTGTCTGTCCTTCTCCCGTCTTGCCTGTACATGATCTCAGGGGGCATCTGCGGAGAGATAAACGTTTCAAGTCGATATCCTTTCATCAGAAATGTGGTTATTTGAGCATGTCGGCCGAGCATTCCAATGTAAATGTGTTTTTTTTTGTGCTGTTACCTTGATTGACATCTCTATGCCCACATCAGGTAATTTAATATCCCTGCTTCAACGTCCTATTCTCTGTTGTCAAGGCACAACAATCAATTGCCTTTTCTGGCGAAATTCCCACTCACTGAGTTCGTCCATTAAAACAAGTTTTTTTCAGAATTCATATTTTGATCCGTTTCTGTTTACTCAGGATGAAAGTTCCGGAGATACATCACAGGAGCATAAAACCAGGAGTAAACAGTGAGTGGAAAGAATTTTGCACAGCTGTCTGCACAAGGTTTTTGGTTGGCCACACTTGGAATATTGTGTTCTGTTCTGTTCACCGCAGTATGGAATGTATGTGGTCGTGTGTGGAAAAGATTCTCCAGGATGTAGCCTTGAATGGAGGACCTTAGTTCCAAGGAGAGGTTATACGCTGGGATAGTTGTCACTATAGGGCAGGAGGCTGAAACGGACCTTTCATTGCTTCACATAATTATGAAGTATATAGTCACAGAGCTTTCCAAGCGCAGAGGAATCTAAATCAAGAGAAAATATGTGAGAGGGAAAATATTGAAAAGAGATAAGAGAGGCACGTTTTCCACACAAACTGTGGTGGGTGATTGGAACTAGCTGCCAGAGGAGGTGGTTGAGGCAGGTACAAACACAGCGCTTACAAAACATTTTCACAGGTGTATGTATAGGAAAGGAAAAGAGGGATCGGATCCAAATTCAGGAACGTAGGATCAAAGTGGATGTGCATCTCTGTCGGCATGGACGCGTCGGGTCCAGTGGCCTGTATCGCTGCTGTAAGACTCCTTCATTTCATGCAACAGGAATTGGAAAGGGTGTTTCTGAGCAGATCCGTGGACCTCACAGAGACGATCGTATAATACGCAGGGTCAAAACTTTGAACGAGGCAGTCGGAATCATAAGGTTTTGCGGGATGGCTTTGAACGGCTGCATGGAGGGTTATATTCCAGTGATGCGAAGGGACAGCGGGCGAGGTGACTGAGGCTGAATACTTCCGTACCGAGTTCCAACGATCTAGAATGTCGTCCCTTGCTACAGCTTCTTTGTTTGTCTGCCTTGAACGTCGTAAGACTCTGAATCGAAATTGAATAAACGTTGAGTCCATCCCCTACACAAATAAAACTGCAATGCTTGACCTGCCTTCACTGAACTGGATCGGCACCAACCTCTCAGGGACAACAAAGCTCCCTGCATCCTGTCACCGAGAATATCAGGATGGGATCAGAACTTAATTTGGTAAAGTCTACAGGGCTTGTGGGAGGGGTGGGATACTTAATCGAAATAATGTGATAGCAGATCCAATGGGTCCAACAGCTTTCCTCTGTACTGGGAAACTGATTCTGATATTGTTTGCTCAAGTACTAAACGTGTTGTATTCCCACAGATACCTTGGCTACGGATGTTGCAGACTCATCACAGATATATGAAAATATGCCAAGGCATCAAAAGGTTGGTACATTTGCAGTATGATGATATTAAAATCACCATCATTTTTAAATATATAAGGGACAATATTGTTGTAGAACCGTCAGAATAATTCTTCCTGCAGCAGTTGTGGACTGGGGTCAGCAGACTGGGGTCAGCATACTGGGGTCAGCAGACTGGGGTCCTTCAGAATATATAAACTTGAAATTAAATTCTTCCTTTCCATGTTCGAATTCACTCTCGTACCTCAGAATATTTAAAACACGTTTGGATGAGTGCATGGATAAGCCTGAAGAGGGATATGGGCAAATCGGGGGCAGTCGTGAATGGCTTGTTGGCACCATGGTCGGGATGGACTCTATTATCCTATGGCTTTCTGACTTGCGGGGAATAGTCCTGAACATTAGCAGCTCGCCAATTAACTTCACTACCGAACTACCGTACCACTGGACTCGCTATTAATTAGGGTTAATCACACACACTGGGTCTATATATGTGAGAGGACATTTCGATCCAATTATGAAGCAAACTCAGGCTGTGTGTAGAATAGGCTTTCGGTACAAAATTGTTGAAAGCAGCAATGAATATGAACAGTGATTCTTTCAGTTTTCATTTGCGAGGAGAAATAATGACGTTCTCTGTGTGGTCGGTTTATTCATTCGTTTCATTATTTTACAATCCACAGAGCACCGCACACCCACCCAATGAAAACTCCATTTATATGGTAAGGGATTTCTTTTTTATTCCTCTTCGGGTAAATGTTTTCAGGTTCCCTGTTTAGAAGCAAAACCATGTGTGAACCATTCTTCCATTGCTTCACCAGCCAAAACATGATAGGGTCATTGCTCACCCTGGCTCCCACTACCACCACCCCCCCCCCCCGATCCCATGTCCCCCAGTTCACTTACTGTCCAAGAGTCTACCGCGTTCAGCGTGCAATGCACGCAATATATCCTTTCTGATCGTTTGATACACTTCTGCCATTGACTGCTTATGCCAATACACTTCCGCAAATCATAACGACCTGTTCATGTTCAACAGGGGCTGATATTGGAAGATCAATCAGTTTACAGCGAACTGCGGAGGTATGAGCGCAGAACGTTTGACAAGTGATACAGGATGTATTTAAAAAGGAAACATCTGCATTCTTAATCACGTCTAGGAAATATGGACCACAGAATGGAAAGTTACCTGCTACAAGTTACCTGCGACTATCAGATGACAGACATCAAGCAGTGTGGGAAGGCAGACAGGTGTGGATGTGCAGGGAGTCAGTGAACTTCAGAGGAGCACTTTTACTGAACTGGTAGCCGTGCAAAACATATACGTGACCTGACAGGAAATATGTACTTGCAGGACAGCTCAAAATTTTACAGACCCGCTTGCCGGTGTTTGATTTCATCAGTTTAAATTCCGCACGGTTGCCGACGGAGGGCCAATGTGAACTGTATTTTGTTTCCACAGGTGACGTCATTGGTGACGTGGAGGGATTTGTTGATTTGGGAATGGCGACGACAGAAAGACAACAAACCAAGGAAGGCCTCGCTGCTCAATACCTCTCTCATGTTTCCGTTACAACCGCTCTCCACGTCACCTTCTGTGCTTCCCGTGTCTCTCCCTGTCATATCCTCACGGCCGAGTCATCGGCCAACATTAGAAATGAATGGTGTCATTTTGCCTTGTCCCTCACCGCACCCAACTCTGTTCCAGCCCTGACTTCGAACCCCCGTGTATCTGCCACCCACATTTCCCTCTCTACGTTCCCGTGCAATGTGGCCACTCTGCCTTCTTGATGCAGATCATGGACTGGTCCGTCTCTGACCGCTTCCGACTCTCACTTCCATGAACGAAGCATGGTGTCGTTTTCAAACTGTTGGCGAACCAGACTTTGGGTTTTTATTGTCCAGGGTCCTATTGCAGCCGCCCATGCGTTTTCGAGACCCCGGTACTCCCGGTGTGATGACCAAATACTTTCCACATTTGCATACCAATACTTCCTTTTGGCAAGGAGCAAAAGATCACACACAGAGCAAGTTCTGATGAAGCGTGAGTGTCTGCTTGTTCAACACAACATCAACAGTGTCCTGGCGTCATTCTCGACAGCAATGGCAAGTCGGCTTCTTTACCCAGAACCAATGGATGTTGCAAGTCCCTTCCTTTCTGACCCTACCTCCCAACAGATGTGAAGCCTGGAATTTCTGTCGCCATCCCACTTTGTCCTCAATCGGTGCCAGAGAGACGGAAGTGGATGTGAATGTCGACGTTGCGTTCATGAGCCTGAAAAGCACAACAAAGTATTCGTAAGCCACGGGAAGTAAAGACATGAGAAGGAGTTGGGAAGAGTTTAGTACTTCAATATCAGAAGTCTTGGAAATGAAGGGCTGAAGGAACAGATGTACATGTGTTTGTCTGATAACCTGGGCAGTTAGAAACCTGGTCTATCAATGAGCAGGTGGAGAACCACAGCATTGTTGGTGACAGGTTTCAGACATTGTGTTCAGTGTCGAAAGGCAAGGTGCAGTAATTGACAGGCAAGTCCTCAGGCGGAGCGCTGTAAATGGTGGAGTTGCACACGACTCAGTTAGGCTCCCTGCTCTTTTGTACTGCACGTGTCTCTCCATCTATATCATTAATATAGATCGTAAATAATTGAGGCGTTGAGGGGTCACCCACGTTCTGATGGACGGACATCGAGCAGAAATGTTAAATCTTTCTCCATGCACACAAGCTGCCTGACAGACGGATTATTCCCCACTGGAACATCCGACCCTTTTAAAATCAATTCCACAATACTGCAGGTCTCCAGTTTCGTAGACAGATCTCCGTGCTAACTAGATGATCCAGGTCCTCATGCCACAATGGCATTAAACAAGAGGATCGTCCCCTATTTTTGAAGAATGATAACCCATCCCATACCTCTGTTCAGTTTATAGTTTTCTCTTGCCTTTTCCATACGCAAATGTTTCGATATCAAGCAAATAAACAATTTGTATCGGCTACCAGCGTGCCTGTCAAGTTTATGTCAAATATCACAACCTAACAATCAATGTAACCAACAATTGTCTCCAATAGTTGGCTTCCCTCACATGCCAACTGACGGAACTTGGCGTCCGTTAGTGTTGAAATTCATACCATTCAATGGGCTCTTCCCCAAGTGGATGTGAGTTCCTCCTTCCCCCACGTCTAAGTCCAAACCATTTCATTTTGAATTCAAGTCATGTCACAGCACAATGATATGGATATGCGATCGTCCTTGGCCAGAGATTTGACAGACGATATGATATGATGTGGATGAAATCTTGACCCAGAGTCCTGGAAGGACTTCTGATCAGCGTTAATGCTCCAATCCTCGAGAATCAAATGGCGTTTAGTTGGTAATTAACATACTATGTAGCTTTTGACGGAAACATAAACGGTGATTGTGTTCAATCCGTTGAGAGCATCAGCTGAAGAGTCCAAGTGCCCTGCGGTCTCTTTAGAGGACCCGTGGGAATGTTAAGCGGCAGTGGGCTGGGGACTCATTCCTGGAATCTGCTTCCAACTTACCCTTCAAATCCCTTTTTCCAAAGTGACGCAATCCACTAAATCTCAGTGGAACAAACGAACGTACGAACACAAGAAATGGCAGCAAGATTTGGCAATTTTGCCCCTCATGGCTTTTTCACTTTCAGCGAGCCCATGGCTGATCTTTAAACGGTGCCAGTTTCGGCCAGCCCAAGCGCAGGCGAGGCGACCACATTGCCGAGTACCTTGCTCTATCCGCCGCTACCATGTAGATCTCCCGTTTGCAAGCTATTTCAACCCCTCCTCCATTTCCACACCGACCTGTCTGACCTCGGCCTTATCCACTCCTAGGTTGAGGTCAAACTCAAACTAGCGGAAAATCACCTCATATTCCTCCAGAGTGGTCCACAGCCCGACGGCATGAAGAGTGAATTTTCCAATGTCACCTGACCTCGTCCCCCTCTTGTCTCTTTCTCTCTCATTCTGATCGACCCAGGTCCTCCGAAACGCTCCCAATCCCCCAGGCCCCTACCACAGAGTTCATTTCCCCTTCCCCAACAACTCAATCTGCTCATCATCACATTCCACCTACTTAATCACCTCCCCCTGCTGTTCCTGTCTGTTCCTATCCAAACCCCATATTTGATTCCACTGTCCCTCTTCATTACCGATCAGATCCCATTATCTGCAGCACTTTGTTGCCCCCAACCGTCACCTCCGAATCTCTGTCGCTATTTCCACCCTTCCCTCCCCCACCTGATTCCATCTGTCAATCACCGTCCTCACCTGTGTCTGCACATCCCTTGCCACCGCTTTCAGTCCAGATCAAGCGTCTCGACCCAAAATGTAGACAGTTATTTTCCCTTCACCGACGCTGCCTAACCAGCTGAGTTCCTTCAGCAGTTTGCTTTTGCGCCGGTTTCCTGTTGTGAATCACTTTTGGATGGCTTTCTAAAGATCCAAACAGCTATCAACCGATCATTCCTGAATATTCTCAGAGTTTCAAACTCCACTGTCTCATGCGTCTTGACTCCAAAAGATTGATCATGTTCTGGGCAAAGAACCGTCCACTTTTCTGGAATAGGAATAGCCAACCTCTTATATTCAGTCCGCGAACCTTGGGTATTGGCAGATCAGTCAGCGGAAGTAGTATCCCTGCTTCCACCTTACGAAGCCCTATACACGTCCTACAGGTTTCAATGAGGACACTTTCTCCATCTGAATCCCAAAGAATATTGGGCCAACTTATTTACCTTGAGATTTATTAATAATAGCAGAAATGGCCAATCGGCTCCTCACCCTTGCTCCACCATTCATCAACGCCAGCAGTGATCTGTTTGTAAGCTTAACTCCGCATTATCAAGCCAGTAATTGTTTACCCCGCCCCGCCCCCTTTGCGCCGTTCCGACATATTGCAATAGTGGTCGAGTGACTTCATTCCCACATGAGAGTCAACGACGGGAATCTTCACGATAAATTTGACCGTAACATGTTGACGGCAGGAAAAGTTATCGAAGTCCCTCCCGTAAAAATAGAGGCAGCAGTCGGTCATCCGTCCGCTCGACCCTGCTCCCGTATTCAACATATGATGTCTGATCCTGTCCCTCCAAACTACATTCCCGCCCAATCCGTAGTTCCCAGCGGACGATGTGTAACTCGGAGGGCAGACTGCTGGAGTAGTCTGGGCAAGTGAGTCTAGGGCACTTTGCAGACGGGTCACACTCCAGCCTGGTGTGCCGGTGGAGGAATGAGGCAGTGTTCAGTATGATGGATGGGTTACGATGTTGATCAGTGCCTGTGTCACTCTCAGCTTCTTGGCCCCAGTATCATTCGGATCCGCTGCCACCTCTCACAGTTTGCTGCTCACTCACAACTGCATTACCTTCTGACTATCACCTGCACTCTCTGGGCAGAGTACATCTATCCACCGCGATGCGGAAATGTCGCAATGATTTGCCTGATCATGGAATTCCCCAAATGTCTCCGCAAAAGAGGCATTCACTCTCCAGAGAGAGACTTCCCATGAAACTACCTGCAGCTGATGTCGTCCCGGAGCTTTTCCGTAAACTATTCTCCGCTGTAATGAACGCCAGATACCTGAATCCTGGAATATCAACGAAAGGTAGTTCGACTCTGCTGGTTTTGAACCTGGAGTTTAGGTACTGGTCAGAATGTAATGCAATGATGAGCAGCAAACTGTGAGATGTGGCTGTGGTCAAAGGCAGCAGTCTGTAATGATCTAAGATCAGGAAGCTGAAAGACTCCATGACTCCGACCTCCATGGCAGCCTACCTACCACATTAGACACCCGCTCCCCGCTCCCCGCACCACTAGCTGCAGATTGTAGCAAGAACAGAACGCACTGGACTCGCTCGCCAAGGTTACTGCAGCAGCGCGTCCCAAACCCGCGACCTCCACCACCAAGGACAAAGGCAGCGGGCGCACGGGAACACCACTACGTGCAGGTTCCTCTCCAAGTGACACCCCATCTGCGGGGAATTGTGAAATGCGCGCGAACGTGGTGGTGGGGAATCATCCTTCTCCTTGTGGAATCGGGGACCAGCCTCGAGTGGCCAGATGGCCGAATGCTGCGGAATAGGTGACAGTTTACGGATGTGGTCTGGAAGGAAGCATTCAGGTTACAATCATATCGGCCACGATCTGCTTAAATGGTGGATCAGCCTCGATGGGCCGATTGGCCGACCCCAGCACCCATTTCGAATGTTCGTACGTTAAGATAAATAGTTCGCCCAATATTCTTTGCGCTGGCAGGGGAAGTGATGCACAGCAACGTTTAAGGGAGATTCAGACTGATAACAGGCAGAGAATGGAGAGATACGAAGCGATGCGGACCATGGGCTGGCAGACGTGTCATTTTCAGATGGCATCATGATCGGTACAGACAGCGTGGGCCGAAGGGCCGCTTCCTTACCGTATTTCTCCATTTTTTACTGAGATGATGTGTGTGGAAGAAATAGCACTTGGACAACACGCTCGAAACGAAACATGAAAAATCATTTAATTGTAGAAGCATTAACACATGGGAGCCGTACGTTTAAGAAATACGCAAAGTGAACGGAGATATGGGATGTATCGGCACTGTGCAAAAGTAAGTGACATCATGTTTTTGTCAAATAGGACAGTGGCAAAAGAAATTCAATCAGACTCTCTGCAAGCAGAACCATAGACCAAGCCAAATAGCGCGACGGTCAAGAACCTAAACTGGCTGCAAGAACTTGACTGAATGGGTTTAAAAGAGTTTGAAATAAAACGCACAATGTGGGAAGTAGTCAATAGGTCAGGCAGTATCTAAGGAGGCAGACGAGATAAGGATTCAGCTGGAGATACTTCCATCAAAACCCCAGTGACACGTCCATATCAATGACTGAATTGAGGAGACGCTGGCACCAGAACAAAGGAAGGCGCCTTGTGCAATCCCAGCGCCAACATCCCTCTTGTTTATTCAATCACCTGCCGATTATTGCATTTTGCTTTGTTACACTGAGCCCACTTTTAATTCAACGTCATTATTTCTGTCTGCTCTGAAACCTGTAACCATGGTAGTAATGTTCTATTCTTGCCAGTCGTTCATCGTTGTTTTACTCGAGGCCAGGGTTAGATAATTCCATATGTGTATTTGTTTTTTCAATATATCCTCTTTATTTCCTAGACTCCGTGAATTGAAGAATTAAGACTACCAAACGACGTTCCTTTGCTCTTTATTTTACCAAACCCTCATACTAACTCTTCACTCCCGGACCATTGCAAAGTCGCTCTTCTGCCTTCCCGGCCCGTTGACCTACCACTCCGACCACCGCCACAGGCTGAAGGCGGGACAATAACACCCGGGAGAGTGACCACTCTCACATTTCAAAACGGATGGCGGGGACGGGGTGTGGGCAGAAGGGAGGTTCGTGGCAGCTGCTGCTTGTCATTCCCATCGGGAATGATCGCAATCCCTTGGTCAGCTGGATGTCCCCCAGAAAAATCTGTTGACGGGTTGTTCAACCCTAAAGCGACTATCTCTTGCCAAAAGGAAAGTTCGGGACTGTAAGCCGTATATTATTGGACCATGAAACTAGGAAGTCGGTGTCACCTGACCGCATGAGCAGCTGCAGTCCGGTCCCGGCCAGTGGAAAACCGAAGCCAAGCTGACGGTTTGAGAGCGACACACTGCAATGGTTTAGGGACTGTGCGCAGGAACTGGTCAGACACGGACGAGTCCGTAATCCAGGGTCAAGATGTAACACAGATCACATCGCATGGCAAAATTGAGAGGGGAAATGTGGGTGGCAGCTGGAAGAGTGTCTATCGGCTTGTTCCATGGGTTGGAGGAGAGTGGGCTCAGATAAGCGAACCAAGGCAAGCTGACAGCAGTAACTCCTAATGCTCAGGGATGTCTCCGTCGTGAGGATGTGACACGTGAGAGGCGTCTGAGGGCTACATGCAGAACGGTAGTAAAGGAAAAGTGAGAGACGTATTGCACGGTGGTATCTTCCTCGATCGGTTGTCCTTCTGCCGTCGCCATTCACCAGCCAACAATCCTCTCGTCATCAATGTCGTCATCTGTGGAAACAGCATACAGTTCAAGTTCGTGTTTAACCCTCTGAACTTTACCTCCTTGTGGCGGGCAACGGCTTTATACAGCCACTTTATCTGTTTTAAAATGTCACTGGTTTACGAAATCTGACCCCGTAAAAAAATTATTGACTCCCTCCATGTTCCCGCCTGCCTGCAGTCCGACACTGCTACAGATCTTACATCAGTTAATCACACCAAACATGTAAGCGGGCACAATCCAGGCCCTGATTCTTGTTACACAATGGCGAGATATGGGAAAAGAATCCATATTACTTTTTCTAATAAAATTTTGGATCACTTGTTAAATGTTTTGCTCACATACCTCTTCAGATCACTGTAAACGGATCGATCTTCCAGCTTCAATCCCTGTTAAACGTGAAGAAATCTCCATGATCCACAGCAAATTGTAAAAAAAAAGCAGTCATTGACAAATAAGAATATTAAAGATCATAGTAAATGTCTGGTGTGCATTTATCACTTGGACACTGAAAGGAATCGAGGGACATGGGACCAGGGAGGACAGCGGATCTGAGACACACAGTTATGATATTAAATGGTGGAGGAGGCACGAGGGGTCGAATTGCTGACTCTTGGTTTTATTTCTTCGTGGGTGAAACGGAAGCATTTCCTTCAAGAAGGAATGAACAAAAAAGTTCTCTTACCATATAAGCGGAATTTCCATCTGGTGCATTCGTACATATATTCTAGATAGAGAAAAATAAATTATTTTTTGGTAATGACACAAATAATTCTATGATCCATCCCACACATGAACTCCAAGAGGATCAATGTTCATTTTTTTTTTACTTCTTGGAGCAATATTGCACTGTTCGCTCGTTCTGAACTCGGCCTGATATTAACACAGAGTGAAAGCGAAATATTCTCCCTGAGATGAAGATAATTTCTAAAGGCAATGACATCATTAGTGAGGCTCCAGTATAACAGATGAACACAAGAAATAAGGGCAGGAGTAGGCCATCTGCCCCATCGATCCTGCTCCACCATTCAATAACTTTATGACTGATCCGGCCCTGGACTCAGCTCCGCCTACCTACCTTTCCCCGATAACCCTTATTTCCCCTAGCATGCAAAAATCTATCTCACTGCATCTCAAATACGTTTGATGAGATAACCTCTACTGCTTCCCTCGGCAGATAATTCCACAGATTCACTACTCTCTGGGAAAAGCAGTTTATCCTCATCTCCATCCTAAATCTATTCCCCGACTATTGAGTCTATGTTCCCTGGTTCAACTCTCAACTACCAGTGGAAACAGCTTTCCTGCCTCCATCTTATCTGTCACTTCCATAATTTTACATTGTTTCTATAAGATCCCCTCTGATTCTTCTGACTTCCAGCGAGTATCGTTCCAGGTGACTCAATCTCTCCTCATAGACTAACTCCCTCGTCTCTGGAATCAACCTGGTGAACCTCCTCTGTACTGGCTCCAAAGCCAGTATATCTTTCCTCAAGTAAGGAGACCAGAACTGCACGCAGTACTCCAGGTAAGGCCTCCGCAGTACCTTGTACAGTTGCAGCATGACCTCCCTGCTCTTAAATTCAATTCTTCTAGCAATGAAGACCAGCATTCAATTTCCCTTCTTGATAAGATTCAAATTTGAGAAGTTGAAGCTGATATCAGGTGTATCAATATTTCAGTGGAATAAAGGAAATTACAGTGGCATGAGAGAGGAACTGGCCCAAATTGTTTGGAAATGTAAGCTAGTTGGACGGACGACATAGCAGAAATGGATGAAATTTCTACAAGAAATAAGGAAAGTGCGGGACAGATATGCTCCAAGAAAAAAGGTTATGAATGGGAAAATGGCCAAATGTGGATAACGAGAGAGGTTAAGGCTAAAATAAAAGCAAGGGGGGGGGGCACACAAGGAAGCAAAAATTAGTGGGATAACAGAAGACTGGGAAACTTTTAAAAGCTTACAGAAAGAAACTAAGAAGGTCATTAGGAAAGAAAAGATGGATTATGAAAGGAAGTTGGCAGATAATATACAAAAGAATCCTGTTTTTTTTAAATATCTGAAGAGGAAAAGCGATAACGGGTAGATATAGGACCAATTAAAAACAGTGCGGGAGAGATGATAGTGGATAACAAAGAGATGGCAGAGGAAATAAATGAGTATTTTTGTATCGGAATTCCCTGTGGAGGACATCAGCAATATACCTGATAGTCATGGGTCTCAGGGGATAGAACTGAGTTCAGTCAAGATTACTGGAGAGAAGGTGCCCGGGAAGCTAAATGGACTAAGGACAAATGGACCGGATGAAGTGCACCCTCGGGTTCTGAAGGAGGTGGTTTCAGAGATTGTGGAGGCATTGGTGATACTTTTCCAGGTATCAATTGTCTCTGGCATGGTTCCGGAGGACTTGAAGGTCTCAAATGTAGTTCCGCTGTATTAGAAAGGTGGGAGGCAGCATAAAGAAAATTACAGACCTATTAGTCTGACATTGGTGGTAGGAAAGTTATTGCAATCGATCCTCAAGGATGAAGTTACGGAATACCTAGCGGTGTAAGACAAGATAGTTCCAAGCGAGCATGGTTTCATGAAGGGAAGATCCTGCCTGATCAACCTATTGGAGGTTTTTGAGGAAATCTCAGATAGGGTGGATAAGGGAGAGGCTGTGGATGTTGCCTATTTAGACTTTCAAAAGACCTTCGACAAGGTGCCGCACAAGAGGCTGATTAATAAGATGAGAGCTCATGGAATTACAGGTAGGATAACAGAATGGGTGGAGCATTGGCTGGTAGGCAGGGAGCAAAGGGTGGGAATAAAGGGATGCTGCTCTGATTGGCTGCCGCTTACCAGTAGTGTGCCACAAGGGTCGGAGTTGGGGCCGCTTCTTTTTACATTGTACATCGATGATTTAGATTATAGAGTAAACGGTTTTGTGGCTAAGTTTGCAGATGACACCGTGGAGGAGTAGGGAGTATTGAAGAAACAGGATGATTGCGGAGAGACTTAGATAATTTAAGAGCATGGGCAATGAAGTGGCAGATGAGATTCAATGTTGAGAAATGTGCGGTTGTACACTTTGGTAGAAGAAACAAACAGATTATTATCTAGATGGGCAGAAATTTCAAAGTACAGAAGTGCAAACGGACTTTGCGGTCCTCGTCCAGGATACCCTAAGATTTAACCACCAGTTATGGAACGGCGGTTAAAAATTGATGCTATGTTGGCATTCATTTCGAGAGGTATAACGCATAAAAGTGTTGATGAGGGTCTATAGGGCACTGTTGAGGCCTCATTTGGAATACTGTGTGCAGTTTTGCGCCCCTTATCTTAGGAAGGATGTACTGATGTTGGAGAGGGTTCAGAGAAGATTTACGAGGATGATTCCCGGAATAGGCTTACATACGATGAGCTTTTGTCGGTTCTTGGATATATTTACTGGAGTAGAGGAGAATGAGAGGGGACCTCATAGAAACATTTCCAATGTTGGAAGGACTGGACAGAGTGGATGCGGCTAAGCCGTTTACCTTGGTGGGTGAGTCCAGGACGAGAGGGCACAGCCTTAGAATTAGAGGGTGCCCGTTTAGAACAGAAATGAGAAGAAATGTCTTTAGCCGGAGTGTCGTAGATTTATGGAATTCTTTGCCACGTACAGCTGTGGAGTCCCGATCATTGGGGGTGTTTAAGGAGGAGATTGATAGGTATCTAATTAGTCAAGGTATCAAGGGATATTGGGAAAAGTCTGGAAATTGGGGCTTGATAGTTATAATTTAGTTTAGCTCATGGAGAGATTCGATGGGCCGAATGGCCTACATCTGCTCCTTAGTCTTGTGATCTTGCGATCTTGTGATAAGCTGTTGCACCTGCAAATCAACCCTTTGCGATTCATGCACAAACACTCTCAGGTCCCTCTGAACAACAGCATGCTGCAATCTTTCAAAATCTAAATAATAACCAGATCTATTTTTCCTTCCAATGTGGATGACCTCACATTTGCCAACATTGTACTCCATCTGCCAAACCCTTTCCCGATCACTTAACCTGTGTAAATCGCTCTGCAGACTCTCCTCATCCTCGGAACAATTTGTTTTCCCACTCAATTTAATGTCATCAACAAACTTAGATACCATACTCTCTGTCCTCTATTCCAAATCGTTAATGTATATCGTGAATAGTTGCGGGTTCAGCACCGACCTCTGCTGCACTCTGCTCACCTCTGATTACCAAAGAAATGCCCATTTCTCCCAATACTGCCTTCTATTGGTTAACTAATCCTCTGTCGATGCTAATACATATCGCCAATACCATGCATTTATTTATTATGGATAAGTCTTTAATGTGACACCTGTTTGAACGCCTTCTTGAAATTCAAGGAGACAACATCCATCTGTCCCCTATATCCACTGCGCGCATTATATCCTCAAAGTACTCCAGCAAGTTTGTCAAACAGGACCTGCCCTTCCTGAATCCATACTGATGCAAACACTTCTATTCATATGTCTCGTTATTTCTTTCTTAAAGATACCTTAAAGCATGTTCCTGACTACAGACATGAAACCAACTGCCCTATAGTCACCCGCATTTTGCCCACATCCTTTTTAAACCAGTGGGGTGACATTTGCTGTCTTCCAATGCGCCGAGACCTGCCATATGTCCAGAAAATTTTGGTAAATTCTCACAAGCTCGTCTACTATTACTTCCGCCATTTCGTTGAGTTCCCCGGGACACATCCCAACAAGACCAAGGTACTTGTCTACCTTTCGGCCCACGAGTTTACTTATCACTAACTCTTTAGTGACAGCGATTGTATCGAGTTCCTCACCTCCCATCGCATCCATAACATCTTTCCCAACACTGCCTTTTACTGGTTAACCAATCTTCCATCGATGCTAATGCATTATCGCCAATTCCATGCATTAATTTATTACGGAAAAGTCTTTAATGCAAAACCTGATTGAACGCCTTCTGGAAATTCAAGTGTACAACATCCATTTGTCCCCTATATCCACTGCATGATAGACATCTCCTTCACCGTGAAGACCGACACGAAATTGTTGTTCTAGGTCCAGGCCATTTCCACATTACTCAATATTAATTCCCCCTTCTCATCTTCCAAGGGACCTGCGTTCACTTTAGCCAACCTTTGCCGCTTTATATAATTACAAGACGGTTTACAAGCTGTTCTTGTATTTTGTGCTAGTTTACTTTCATAATCTTTCTTCCTTTTCCTTATTGCTTGCTTGGCGGTTCTTTGCTGCGTTTTAAACTATTCCCAATCTTCCAGTTTCCCACTGCACTTGGCGACTTTGTGTGCATGAGCTTTTAGCTTAATGCTTTCTTTTATTTCCTCAGTTATCCAAGGCTGGCTCTCCCACTCTCACTGTCCTTGCCATTGACCAGAATATCCTTTGTTGAGCACCGTGAAAAATCTTGTTCAAAGTCTTCCACTGTTCCTCAACTGTCCCACCATATAATATGTATTTCCAGTCTACGCTAGCCAACTCCTCCCTCATCCAGTTGTAGTATCCCATGCTTAGGCATAATACACTGGTTTCAGAAGGAAGTGTTAAGCCCTCCATCTGCATGAGAAATTCAGTCATACTGTGATCACGTTTTCCAAGTGGATCACGAACTACTAGGTCGTTAATTTTACCTGTCTCATTGCACGGGACTAGATCTACGATAACATTTTCCTTTGTAGGTTCAAGAAAGCTATCGCGGATATATTTCATGAAGTCCTCCTCAAAACTACCTCCACCTTCTTGATTCGCCCAATCTCTGTGGAAGTTAAGTCCCCAATGACACCTGCCGTTCCATTCTGACATGCATCAGATATTTCATGGTTTATTACCTGTGCCACTGTAGTGTTGTTGTTCCGTTGCCTATAGACAACTCCCACCAGTGAATTTTTCCCTTTACAAGACCTCCACCCAGATGTAGTGAACATTCTACTCCTTTGAACTCGTATCTTTCCTGACGATCGACCTGACCTGATCTCATGCTTAATTGAGAGCGCTAACCCACCTCCCTAACCTTTTTGCCTATCCTACCGTATTATCTGATTCCCTTTCATATTTAATCCCCAATCATCTCTACCCTGCAACCACGATTCTGTCATGACCACAGAATCATACCACTTTCTACTGGTTTGTGCCACAAGTTCACTGACCTAGTTTCGAATAATGCTGGCATTCAGATAAAGTGCCTTGACACTCATTGAACTTTCAGATTCTAACAACCTTGGTGCCCTTTGCATTTGACTTTTCTGTACTCCATTCTTACTTTTCTGTTTTCGAACCTTTTCTTTGGTCTCCGCATTGCTTCCCTTATGCGTGGATTCCCATTCCCCTACCATATCAGTTTAAACCTTCCTCAACATCACGAGTAAACCATCCCCCGAGGACATTGATCCCAGTCCTGCCCAGATGTAGATCGTCCGGTTTATACAGTACTCACCTTCCCAAAAACGGGTTCCAATGCTCCAGGATATTCGAATCCCTCCCTCCTGCACAACTGCTTAAGCTATACATTCATCCGAACTGTGCTGAAATTCCTACCCTTACCAGCTCCTGGCACAGATAGCAATCCTGAGGTCATTACCTTTGAGGTCCTATTTTTTAACTTATTTCCTTGCTCCCTAAATTCGGATTGTAGGAGTTCATCCGATTTATCCCTATGTTGTTGGGACCTACGTGCACCACGACAGTCAGATGGTGGTTGTTCCTTGACGAGCAACTCGTCGTCGTAACCATTCCTCATGACGCACGAGTTTAGACCTGACCGTGGAAGTAAGAGATTCAATTTTAAGTGATATCTAAAACATGCATAATAATTGTGGCCTGAAGTGATGGCAATCATGTGCTGCTGCTTGTCATAAACACTCAGCAGGCTCACAACTGATCTCATACAGAAATCTGTCATCCTTACCCAGCGTTCCCTACCTGTGTGACTCCGGATCTACAAATATTGTTGACATTAAGCTGACTCTTCCGATCAAGGTCAAGGTTAATCAGGAGCCGACAACAATTGAGGGCGTTGTCATCAACGCCCCTAGCCCGTGAATGGAGAAGTCCAACACAGGACTCAGGCTATGCAATCTGATGTCTCGAATTCACAGCTGCCAAACGCAAATTTACTCTCTGGCTACAATACAACATCCCCTCTTCTTAAAGCAAAACCTGAGATCATGAATATAATACCAGGTACCAACCTGTTCATTCCTTGGTAAATTTTCATAGGTCTGCAATGAGTTCGCTGTGTTTGTGGCCAAGGTGCCTATGGAAATAAAACTCATCTTGTCACAACAGCGAAATGCATCAGGAGAAGTTATTCTGCACAGAGGTAATCTATCCGGCTCCATTTACTCTACCAGCTATCAAATTACTTTCATGACCTGCCCTGGCTATGAGCAGCTGAACATACGTCCAGTAACTGAGACCATATGATGATCAAAATAAAGGGAGATTCGCTTTGCATAAACTCGTATTCCCCTTCCCCACTCACATTCTAGGATTGAGTTGAAAGGGACAATTTATTTCACTGGTAAAACATGTAGCACAACAGCGGAATTAGTGACCGTTCATTAAGATGCAAATATCCAGCTTATGTACCGAGTGATACACAGTTCATCATATCTATTGCCAGACCTAGAGGTAATGTTAATCTTTCCATGGGTACAGTAACAGAGCAGAGGAAAAGGAGTTCACTCACTCTTTCCTCCTGAAGTAATGCTTGTATCATATTTCGCCTGTGGTGGACCTTTCATCCTGAATAAACATGAACAGGTCAAAGGTTGAATTCTGCAAGAAGTTATTTCCTTGGACTGACACACCGAGTGAGAACTGCTTCTGAAATCCAATTAACTGGCTTTCTGGTTATTACTTGCAGCTTTTCCAGCTATTCGATGCCCTATTTCATCACTGCTCAACCTCAACAGCACTTACCGTGATGGTGAAGGTGGAAAGATTAAGTAATCTGGTCTGGCCATATCGCCGTATAAGCTTATTACCCGTATAACGCGTCACATTTACATCGTTTTCCGACACGCCCTTTTATCCGAATGCCCAAATTTCGGATTGAAAAGGGCGTCGACATGAAAATTTAACTCTGCTTCTCTCTGCACAGATTATCGCTGATCTGTGGACTATTTTCAGTTTGTTTAATCCATTCAATGGCCCTTTGGGAAACGCAATTTAAAGCTGGTGCAGTCCGAGTCTCCTTGTCCAAATTGATAACGAGACCGGAGGTGCAAATTTACCCAGTGCTCCATTGTAACTGGAGTATGGATTAATTAACGCATCATGTGTGGACAGAGGTTGGTTGTTATCGACACAGTAAAAGTGAGTTATTGAAACCCAGATAAGGGAAATCAGTGCTGGCGCTGGATGTCTACCAGTGCACAGCGCTATTTCCATTCCTTAGACTTGTGCATCTGTCCCCGCCATATATTTATCGAGCTCCATCTTAATGACCACATTGGACCCAACTTCAAACCATCTGCAAGAAGTGCGTCCAATGTTTCAACAATGCGCCGTGAGAAAACAAGCATTTCTTCGACATTTTAATGCCCGCCCCGTTTATTTCCTAATTGTGACGATGGATCCTCGACTCTTTCACCGGGGACATCAACCTCCCACTCTCCACATCATCCCACTCCCACATCAGTGTCTGTGCTTCGCTCAAGTCTCCACTCAGCCTATCCTTCTCCAAAGAAAACTGTCCCAGTCTCTCCAACCTATCCCTGATGCCAGGAACCACTCTCCTCCATCTGTTCTGGGCTCTCTCTGAAGCCCTCACCTGCTTCTTGTAAGGTGGTGACCAGAAATAAAAAATAACTATCTTTCCGTACGGACAAGTGCTTTTTCTCTGTTTTACATATCTTCCTTACTCTAATACTCCCTGCGTCTGTGGATAAGCCCAGAATTGTCTCTGCCTTATTATCTCAGTTAAGAGAAACAGCACCACATATTTCGCCTTGTTTGTCTCTAACCTAAAGGCAACAACATGGAATTCTCTAACATCCGGTAACCACTACCATCTGTCCACCATTTACCTTCTGACCCCGGTCCCACCACCCCATCTATTTCCCCTTTCCCTCCTTCTTGATCTGCCCTTAACCCACACGTTCCTCCTTCGGGTTCTCCTCCCCACCTCCTTCCATTTATTCCATGGTCCACTGCCCTCTCCTATCAGATTCCATCCAGTTCAGCCCTATGTCACCTACACCTATCTCCGCCCAGCTCCTCATATCCATTCTCATTCTACCCCACCCTCACTGCCTATCATCCTCTCTCTTGGATACACCTATCACCCTCCAGCTCTTTCTCCACTTCTTCCTCAACCTTTTTATAATGACTACCACCCTCTTTCTTTCCAGTCCTCGGGAAAGCTCTCGACCCGAAACGTCAACTCTCCATTTCCCTCCACAGATGCTGCCTGATCCGCTGAGTTCCCCCAGCTCTGTAACTTTGTCTGTAACTTTCTCCATTAACCTCTAACATTGGAAATTCCCGTTCATAATATCAATGTCCCTTTGGGGCCACGGGCTTCATTTTATTTTGTCTGATAAGCCTGTTATGTGGCTGGGACTGGTTTTTGAGTCTGTAATTTCGAGAGCAATTCTGCCAAAATGCTCTTGCAATAATTGAAGTTTGAAACAAGATTCGGAGGAAAAAGCATTTACCCACCAGTTTTCCTTGCGATCAACCAACCACTGATTCCGCCGATCAGACCCACACCAAGTAGACCAAGGATGATGCCCGCGATGGCTCCAAGGCCCAGGTTACAACTGGCATCTGTTAAAGGTGCTAACACACACACAAAAATAAATTTACATCAGGGAAACAAATTCCTTTCAGTAACAATGTGCATTTGTATAGCGAACACTTAATTTATCAGGGTGTATTTAGAATCGTATTTTGTGTGTGAGAATGAGAGTGCCGAGAGGCTGGAGATATTATGGGAGACCAACACGGTGTACTCTGCTCGGCGCCACTGGAGATTAGGAGGTAAAGAGTTGTGGTGAACATACTGAGCGCAGATAGATGTCTCTCCTCTGTAATCAGTAAAAACAGCAAAGGCTCAGTAAACAGATGACCTATTTTCTGAGAGAGCAGAACACGAGAGCTAACGAGCAAGTCTAAATTACTCAACAATTCCAGTCAGATTTCCGCCATTCCGTTTCTTTCCCCCGATCCTCTTCTGACACTTCAGTTACGCCTGTATCCTCCAATGTCCGCGTCCACCAGGCCACTCTGTTCGTTGGGGTCTTAAACATTCCACCTTCTTGCAGCCGTATGTCCACCACTTGCTTTGCTCAATATCTCCATTCAACCTCTCACAACCCTCCATTTTCTTTCTCTCCTCCCTCATCTTCAACAGTAAATTTGTGATCATTTCAATGACTTCCAGAAAAATCATCAGCCTGAAATATCAAGTTTCTCTCTCCGCAGATGCCACCTGTCCTGGTGATCACTTCGCGCCTTCCCGTTTGTTATCAAGGTTTATTTCCTCAATGGTAGTACCGCTATCTTACTGCTTTAGGCCTCATTAACTTGTTGAGTGAAATCCCCACCATTAATCGTCCTCGGTGTAAAATATGTCTCTGCTCATCGGCTTGTCCCCTTACATCTACTTTCATATAGTTTCTTGGTCCTGGGCAACATTCAGAAATAAACAGGCCTCTCCCTTCCAGTGTCTGGAACAGCCTTATGAGTCTTACCAAAATGTATCACCTTGCACATCTCGGGATTAAATTCCATCGGTCGCTGCACATCACATTTCACCAACTCATCAATACCCACCTTTCACCTGCCTAATCTCCCGCTTCTCAAAACCGCGATCATCCAACATTTCGGCTATAACAGAAAGGGTCAGAACGTTCATCCCTGTGGTACATCGCTGTCCACAGACATCCCATCACAAACATTACCCATAACATACTCCTACCTCCTGTCAACAAGACAATTGTGAAAGCATTGACAAAAATAAAGCACACGCAAATTTATTCCATGTCCCGATGGCCCTACTGGAGACAGTAATTTGTAAAGGCAAAAAAATTCAGGCAGTAAGCTTCAACGGACGTAAGTTATATAGGAAAGATAAAATAACTGGGAATTGAATTTGGAATCAAGTCATGAAGAACACTAGTGCAAGGTTCGAAAGTGTAGATTGTATTCGCTACATAGTAACAGTGAGACGCCTCACAGCATTACAACCAGCAGTGGGTAACGCGCCTTCAGACCAGAGTTAATGCCACTTGCACTGACAAACCCGGCGAAACCATCTCTTGCTGTGTCTGTCAAGAAGTGGCTCCTGATTCACACAAAACGTTCCAAATAAAGGCAAGGTTAGGATCCATGATGGTCGACCAAAGTTACTGATGCAACACAGTCGTCTTTTCGCATCGATACAAACCATCAAAGGAATTATGACACAGGGCATAGAAACAGTCCATTCACTAAACAATCCGTGCTTGACACTAAACTCGGCCAAACGGTCTGCGTCCAAATTTCTCGGTATAATTATAGACTCCCATCGTCCTCAATGCTTTTCAGCCTCTAACTAAATGCCACGACCGGTGGAACCATGCTCAAAAACCAGACTCAAGGACAACTTCCATCCCGCTCTTATAAGACTATTTAACGGTCCCCTAACATGATAAGAGGAACACTCGTCCTGGAAACCTATCGCATTATGTCCTTGCAACTTATTGTCTACCTGCACCGCACTTTCTATCTTACTGTTACACTTTCTTCTCCATTCCGTTATTGTTTTTCCTTGGACTACCTCGATGCATGGTGTAATGAATTCATCTGTATAAGAGGAATGCGAGGCACATTCAGCACTTTAACTGTTGTCCTGGGAGGCAAAACGACCAACTGCACTCATCGTTTATCGGCCTCCGTCGCTGACGTTATCGATGTTGAGATTTTCATTTAACAATACACAGGCAATAAGAGGATTGAGACTGTAATTTGATCAGCAAAACAAAACAAAAACAATTCTTAATTGCATTTTCTTAATCAACAAACATTCTTCAACATGCAGAATTGTGGGTAGTTATATTCAATCGATGTTTTGATCAGGTTCAGACGATTAGTTCAATCACCCAGTATGTACCAACACATGACGACAGGAAAGGGAGAAACGGATGGCCTACCGAGCACAATTATTTGCCTAGTTGAGGCATTACATCTTCCTGTCACACAGTTATTGGCCTGACAAGTGTAGTTCCCCGTGTCCCCCACAGAAATAGTGTCAAGGATGAGCCCAGTTTGTAGATAGGCACTGTTCAGATACCAATCTAGATCAGCAACTGAGATCGACTGTGCGAAACATGTTGACGTGATGGTGCTTCCGGTAATGTGAAGAGTGGAGTCAGGGGTAGTGATGATATTTGGACGATCCGGTCCGTCTAAAACAAACGCACAAAATGGATTGCGGCAAATTGCACAAACGGAAAATGCAACAGAGAAGCAGAGCCGGGGAGGAACAGAACCCATCACCACAGAGAGTGCACACCAACACGGTTTCTATTCGTGCAAATAGAGCGCTAGTTCAATGGTCACCATTACTGAGACTGGGTTTTTCATCTTGAAGTTCCAGATTTGAACTTAAGTTCAACAGTTGCCGAGGTAGATTCGGATACGTCTCCCATTCGACTGTCCAGTAATTCTGGCGTTGTTCTAAAGAGGTCGTCACTGTGCTACCGTCCCCACTTTCCCTCTCTCGGAACCCTGTGCCCAGCAGGACTGGTAATACATTGTGTAACGATTGATCTCTCGGGACACTTACAGTAAACATTGAGATGAAACGTGTCGCTTGTCATTCCGCTAATCAAGTTGGCTGCGCGGCAGGTGAACGTTCCATCTGTCCGTAACACTCGAGGAATAGTGAGTGTGCTGTTACCGGCACACAGTTCAAACCTCCCACCAGGAA
This sequence comes from Pristis pectinata, assembly GCF_009764475.1. Classification (NCBI taxonomy): domain Eukaryota; kingdom Metazoa; phylum Chordata; class Chondrichthyes; order Rhinopristiformes; family Pristidae; genus Pristis; species Pristis pectinata. Next base: position 914,124 of record NC_067442.1, read on the forward strand.
TTATCACGATATTGTCTAGAAGCCACAGATAAGAGTCCTTTGTGCCTGTTACGATGCATGTCAATATCACGGTGTGATATTCTATTTCGTCGGTGGCAGTGGATTGAATAATGGGTTTGGAAACAAGAAAAATCCCCCGAGGAGGTGCCAATGCTCCCAGAGTCAGAGAGTTATGCATCACCAAGCAAACAGGCCGTTCTGCCCAACGCGTCCATACCGACTAAGTTGTCTGGCCGAGCCTTTCCCATTTGCCTGTCTAAACGTCTTTAGAAATTTGTAATTGTTCCTGCCTCCACCAACTCCTCTTGCAGTTTGTTCCATATACCCACCAGCCTCTATGTGAAAATTCTGTCCCTCAGGTCCTTTTCAAATCTTCCCACTGTCACCTTAAACCGATGTCCTTGACTTTGAGACTTCTCTACCCTACTGACCATCGATCTTACCGACGACTTCTATAAAGTCACACCACAGTCTCCCAAGCTCTAAGAAAAAGGTCTCAGCCAATCCAGCCTCCTAACTGAACGCTGTCCTATTCCAGTGACCTCCTTGTGAATCCTTTATGTACCCCATGCGGCTGAACGACACCCTTCCTATAACTGGTCGACCGGAACTAAACACAGTATTCCAGATGTGTTCTCACTAAAGATTTATACAGCTGTAATATCACGTCCCAACTTCAGTACTCAATGCCCCGACCGATGAAAGCAAGAGCGCCAAGCGCCTTTTTCACCACCCTGTCTACTTCCAGGGAACTTTGTACATCCACACCTGGGTCTCTCTGTTCTACAACACTATCCTTCACCCTGCCATTGACTGTGCAAGCCCTGCACTGGTTCAAATTACTAAAATGCAACACCTTGCATTTCAGTTCAATTACATCTGTCTTTCCGTGGCCGATTTCCCCGGTTCATCTTGATCCTGTTGTGATGCAAGATAACTTCCTTCACTGTCCACATCACCAACATTGGTGTCGGCAACTTTACTAACCACCTCCTGAACAGCCCTTTCCATCTCCCTGCGCGATAGACGCTGATCATCTCACATTCCTTCCCTTTATTCGCATCTGCTGACCTCCTGCATTTCTCTCCCAGGTGAAGTCGAGAGGGCTGCTAGACAACCACTGACGAGGCCCCCAAGCCAGGCTGGATAAACTACTCCAACGGCGAGCGATAAATGTTGGTCACAGCGCTCGGAAACTGCCTATTTTTCTCAGCCTGCGATGGTATCAACAGCACACAAACCAGAGGACCGATGGGACCTCCGTTATCATCTTTATCAGCAATCAAGTATAGTGGGAAGTGCAGCGTGCACACGGCACCCTGGCAGAGGCGACGCCCAGAGGCAGAAGTGGGGCTTGGCGTTGCATCACTCCACCTGATGCACTCACCCAACTGCGCCTGCGCAAACTGACAAACTTCTCTGCTGTGAGCTTCTCATATTGAACAGGCGGATGCGGGTGTCGGGAGTGAAGGCTTCATTAGACAAATTCCAGGTGTTCATTTATGAGGAGACAAATCATTTATAGAGCTGCTGCAATTCACGTGATGGGCATTCGGCCCTTCAACCTCTGCTAACAAAACAGGAATGTTTTTGTCAATCCCCTTCCTGACCCATCATCAGATTTTCTGTCCATACCTTTGTCAGCCCGAATCCCCTAATTTTAACTCAATGTCTCACCCAAACATACAACGGAGAACAGTATAGCACGTGAACAGCACCTTAGGCCCTCCATGATGTGCGGAACCAATTAAACTAGTAATTAAACGTCCAAGTAAACTGACCCTTTCTGCTTGCACAATGTCCACATCCCTCCATTCTCTGCACATCCATATGCCTGTACAAGAGCGTCTTAAATGACTCTATCGTATCTGCCTCCACTACCACCTCTGGCAGCATATTCCAGACACCCCAACTCTCTGTGTAAAAACTAATTCCCCGCACATCTCGTTTAATCTTACCACCACCACCCCTACACCCCCCCCCCCACCTTAGATACATGCCCTCTGGTATCTTTATTCCTGCACCATTCCTGCATTTCTCCCGACCTAACAAGGTAAATGAATTGACGACAGGACCTGCTTTGTATTGAATTCATTAATTTGTGTGTTGCAGGATTGTTTGTAAATTTTGTCTCTCAACAAATTTAATTCTATCCAAAATCAATAACGCCCAACATCAACATCTATGAAACTACGGGACTTATTTTGAAACTTGTCTAGCTCATTTATGCCCTTCAGGAAAGCAAGTAAACTGCAGGACACAATCAGGATCCATCCGTGACCTCAACCCACCCGATTGGCTTACAGGTTCTTTCTTCTCAATCGAGGCTGATTGGACAGGACAATGTTTTCGTCTTCATTTCTCCAGGGGAATCAAACATCACTGCTCGGGCCAACATTCATTGTTCATTCTTAATTTCTTCCGGATCAAGTGTCAGCAAATAGCCACCAACATTGATGAGCCTGAAGCCATGTGGAGGACAGACATGTTAAGGAGGGCAGATTCCCTTCCCCGAGGACAATAATGAAGACAATGTTTGTAACCACTTTCCTGCAAATCTCTGACCTCCACTATGGTCACTGTATGTTATTCCTCTCACGTCCGTGTGGAGTTAGCAAGTTTTCTCTGGGAAAGTTTCGGCTTTGCCCGGGTGCTCCGGTTTCCTCCGACATTCAAATACGTTCAGGTTGGTCGATGAATCGGTCAGCGCGAATTCTCCAGTGTGTATCTGAGTAGAAGAATCTTGGTTTTCTACCACTCAGATACAAGATCAGACAATTGTTGATCAAAATGTGCTGAGAATTAAAAGATGACATTAAAGTAGAATCTGTGTAATGAAATAAATAAAATTACGTTCAGGGAAACGCATCAAAATTAACTGAAAACATTGAATAAAATTTCGAAACAAGTAACTTTGCCATTAAATCAGGTTCCAAGGATCTGCATCTGACGGTACTATTTTGGCGTCTTACTTTCAAGAGTGAATTTGACAATTGTATTAATTTGGGTTTTATTTTGTGGGTGACACTTTCCTTGGAACATGGCTTGTCCTCTGGTTGTCTGCCAAGTTGAAGACGGGTTTGAGGGCTGAAATGGAGATTGTTTCCACACCAACACGCGCAGTTATACTGGAACAGCCAAAGGTAACTAACAGATATTAATCAAATGAAGAAACGTTCACGTGGTCGTGAGGATGGATTTGGTCAATGCAGATATTAAAATGGCCTGAAAAGGAGACAACGGAATTTTCTACCTCTCCCCGTCGACCAATTGGTTAAAATTATTCAATAGAAACTCATGCCAGTGAAACCCATTACATTCGCAGAGATATGATTCAATATTTCACAAGCTGTTAGATCACACGGGCCACCACAGTGGCACTTACAGCGAATGTTTAGTAGAAATTGATCGCTGGTGTTCCAACTCACCAAGTTGTACGCTTCGCAGGTGAATTCCTCGTCGGATCTCAGCACCCCAGAAATAGTCAAGATGCTGTTGTTTGAACTCAGGGTAATCTTACCGCCAACGCTAACTGTCTTATTGTTCTTAAACCACAGATACGAAACATCCGTCCCTCTTGCGGTGCACGTCAAGCTAACTGTGTCATTGTATTCTACTGGTTTGGTGTCATTCGATGTGATCACGGGCTTAGAAACAGGTTCTGCTAAAACACAGCAGATCATGAAATACTTGTAATAAAATGTGCAGGAAGTATATCCCCAAAGAATATATATCACATGAAGCAACATACTGCAGATACTGCAAATCAGAGATGAAAACACAGTATGTTGTAAATACTCATATTAGACCAGTCAGCGGCTGTGGGGAGGGAATCCCCGTTAAACATTCAGGTGGACTATTGAGAACTGAATATCGGCTGCCACTTGGAGAAACATTGCATTTTCATAAACTCGGTGTGAAATAAAGCAAAAGTTCTTATCGCTTGAAGGCCATGACAATTCACCATTGAAATAAGTGAGACACAAGTGTGAGCAGACAAACAAGTAAGGGCTCTGAAACACAATTACTTTACAGCCTCAGTTAATAATGTCGCTGACAAAACTAAAGTTCGCCGCAGGGACGGCAGAACAGCTCCACGTCCTTGATACATTGCGCATTCTAATCATCATCATTGTTGTCACGGTACAGTATTGTGGTTTGCTGTTACAATCAACAGCAGACGGTTACAGTTCCCCATTCCTGAGGTTCACAATGCTCAAGCAAACAATCACGGACATGTAAACAAACCTGAGACCCACAGACTCCGTGTAAATCAAACCATCCAACATGAAGCCTCCTGGTCAGGTTCATAATTTGCAGTTTTCATTGTACATGTTGGTGTAATTGGCCAATTGAGCGGGAACAAGCAATGTTGTGGGTAATTCCATGGAGATCGTGACTTAACACTTGGTGTCAAATGTCCTCAGCCATTTCTAACAATCGGTGAGCGAGGTAACACATGATCCTTCAATGATTGACAGAAAACTAAAGAAGCACAATCCTGGATCATAGCGCTATCCATCAACTTTCCCGGGTGGAATCAAACCCACATTTTTTGACATGCACGGTTTAAAATGTAACCAAGATGTCATGCATGGTTTAGAAAGTTCGTATAATATTTCTAAATCTGAAAACAAGAAAATTGAATGACTTCATTTCCATTCCAGTCCTTAGGTTTGGAAATAATTAATAAGTATTCACTGCCTGTGGCAGTTACAGTCAGACAATGTTTGGAATGTGAGGTCGCATTTCCCTCTTTCATCAGCAGAGAACTATACCCGGCACACGCATCCTCTATCAGGCCTCAACACTCAAAATGCGCACGTGTTTTATACTCTTTCTCCCTTTACACTCTCGTTTTGAAAGCCCAATGAGGGAATCGGTAAAATTCTGGTTGTTCTCTGGCCCGTCACGGCTGCAGGCGCATAACAAGAACAATCACAATAAATGAATAATTGAACCCAGATCCAGGCAATCCTGTTCACCTGGTGAGCGGATCATTTTGCAATCATGAAGCTGAAGAACTACTCAGGTTTACTGACAGAGCAATGGAACGCAGGACATGTAAAGTCCTGTCTAATGGGAGGCTATTCTGGTCAGACCACGCACAGGGTTCATAACAGTCAGAACCCCGATAGGAATCCACTCATCCAATCATCTCCATTGCAGCTGACGACGAACTACTAAGGCTCGCCCCGTTTCCCAGTTCACATCCTACGAGCCCGTGTCGGCCCCTGAGTTCCTGCCTCACCGCTGGGTTAAATATGCTCAAATATTCGTCAAAAAGCCGTGTCGGTCGCAAGGTGTCAATTGCCGTAATGTGTACGTGAGCGGTAGTTTCTGGGGGGAAGGTGGTGGGAATGTGGGGAGAATAGAATGGGGTGAATGGAAAGAGGTGCTTGGTGGTCGGCACAGACCAGGTGGGCCGAAGGGTCTGTTTCCGTGCTGCATGGCTCCATGACTCTACCCCCCTCCACACTCCTGCCTCAATTCTCCTCCCAGTTGAATTTTCTACGAATAGAACAAAATCTTTCTGTGGGCATTTGATGATTCTAACACTGCGGCCATTTCTGTTGGAACGAAAACAAAACTAATTTCTTCGATCTTACTTCACTTTGAAACTTCAGCAATTCCTCCCAATTCCTTTTCGCAACATCCAGTGTTGTCACTTCATTCCTGCTCTGTGAGGACCAGAACTGTACACTGTGCTCCTTCTGTGCACAAGCTGATGATTTGCACAGGTCTAGTGTGACTTTCCCACTCACACATTCGATGTTACAGAGTCATGGAGTTCTGCAGAAACAGACCACGTTCTGGCCAATAACTGCAAGTCTCCAGTGTGCTTTCAGAACCACTTCATCTACCTCCTCATCTACCATCTATGGACATGCACTCCCGGTCCCTTCGGTCCCAGTTCACAGGAATCACACAACAGAGATGAGATCTGGGTAATACGGCCGAGGTCATGGGGAAAGCAAAGAACTAACTGACAGAGAAATTTCACCACGCCTTTATTTCCAGCGAAAGCCAACGTACGTCTGACGTTGTTTGTCAGCAGAGTCAACGGCCCAATTCACAGAACAGTGTAGTTGGGTTACACGGTGCTACCAGGCTGAGACGGACACTGAGCGTCTCTGAGCGGGATACCCCACGATACAATCAGACGCCTGCACGAACTAGGAAGCGTGGCCCTTGAGTGAATGAACGCTGCAGAGACGGATGGAAAGGCCGTCCCAGGGGAACATGGACGTGCTGATGAAGGGCAGTGTCCAAAGGGAGAGGAAGGAAACATAAGACAGATACTGGGAAACTGAATTGCGATCAGAAAATGCAGGTAATGCTCAGTAGATCAGGCAGCGTCTGCAGGGGTGGGTTACAGGTTTCTGATTATTTCTCAGAACCGTAAAGTCAAAAACAAGCCTCACGTCGAGAGAGAAGGGGTGGAAACGACAGAAGGGTGTGTCTATGATGGGGCGGAGATCACGGTTGCCTGGGGAACCCCCGGGGTCTTCAAAGAGCCGAGGTAGCTAGTGAGGTTCCGCGGATGGCTTCTGCTGTTTGGTTGGGTATTGGGTATGATTGCCAAAGACTCTCCAGGCCTGTCAGGGACATTTCTGCCAGGGAGCTGTCAGAGAGACCTCACTAAAGTTCTGAGTGTCTTGGAACCATAGAACCATAGAAAAATACAGCACGGTAAACAGGCCATTCGGCCCTTCTAGTCTGTGCTGAAACTTTATTCCGCTCGTCCCATTTACCTGCACCTAGTCCATAACCCTCCAGACGTCTCCCGTCCATGTATCTATCCAATTTACTCTTAAAACTTAAAAGTGAGCTCGCATTTACTACATCAGATGGCAGCCCGTTCCATGCTCCCACCACTCTTTGAGTGAAGAAGTTCCCCCTAATGTTCTCCCTAAACCTTCCCCCTTTCACCCTAAAGCCACGTCCTCTCGTACTTATCTCTCCTAATCTAGGTGGAAAGAGCCTACTCGCATTTATTCTGTCTGTACCCTCCCTCATTTTGTAAACCTCTATCAAATCTCCCCTCATTCTTCTACGCTCCCAAGGCATAAAGTCCTAACCTGTTCAAGCTCTCCCTGTAACTCAACTCCTGAAGACCCGGAAACATTCTAGTAAATCTACCCTGCATTCTTTCAATCTTACTGACATCCTTCCTATAGTTAGGTGACCAGAACTGCACACAGTACTCCAAATTTGACCTCACCAATGTCTTATACAACCTCACCATAACATCCCAGCTCCTATACTCAATACTTTGTTTTATGAATACCAGGATGCCAAAAGCCTTTTTTACAACCCTGTCTACCTGTGACGCTACTTTCAGGAAATTATGTATCTGAACTCCCAGATCCCTTTGTTCCTCCGCACTCCTTAGTGCCCTACCATTTACTGTGTATGTCCTTCCAAAATACAACACCTCCCACTTGTCTGCATTAAATTCCATCTGCCATTTTCATGCCCATTTTCCAGTTGCTCCAGATCCCTCTGCAAGCTTTGAAATCATTCCTCGCTGTCCACTACGCCTCTAATCTTAGTGTCATCAGCAAATTTGCTGATCCAATTTACCACATTATCATCTAGATCATTGATATAGACAACAAACAACAATGGTCCCAGCACAGATCCCTGAGGCACACCGCTAGTCACAGGCCTTCAGTCTGAGAAACAATTATCCACTATCACTCTCTGTCTTCTCTCACACAGCCAATTTCCAGTCCAGTTTACAACCTTTCCATGGATACCCAGTGTCTGAACCTTCTGAACTAACCTCCCAAGTAGGCCTTGTCAAAGGCCTTACTAAAGTCCATGTTGACAACATCCACAGCCTTCCCTTTATCTACTTTCTTGGTAACCTTTCTTGGTCTTCTCTAATGTTTGTGTATTGGAGGAAGTCGGATAACTCCTGGTCCCCGAGAGACGTCTCCTCCAGGTTGGAAAATAGTTCAAGTCAGCTGACCTTGATCCTGGGGTTCAGCTGCTCTCGATAAACGAATGCAGCAATGCGAAGCAGACACTGAGATGTGGCAGAGATTAACTTGGCATCCTGGAATGATGCAGAGATCAGGACACGAGAGTGCCGGTGACCCGGACCTCCCGCGGGGCAGCTCACCTGCGATTTTGTGTTTGAGGTGTGAGTTGGTCACAGTCTTCAGTGAGGATTAAGTTTGAGAGCGAGGCCCTCAGATTGCAAGCTTTCGGTGGTACTGAGGCCAAGAAAACCCGGAACATCACCGAGTCTCTCTCACCGTTCAGCTCACTGAGGTTAAAACTTTCTCCGGGGGCAAACATTGGCGATTCACCAGAGGGACGTCATTTAGCGGGCGGCAAAATCCCGCCGACACTTCCCATGGTGTTCAGGGCCGAAATCACGTTGGAATGAGGGGACTTTGGAGAGCAGAGGACCAAGTGTAACTGGATGTAGTTCTCTGCAGTTTGTATTTTAACAATGGCACAGTCACAGAGAGCAGAGAGACGAGCGGTCTGAAAAGACGGATCGGCCATCTTCACACGGCGCCGCGTTCTACACCCATAGGCACCCTCTCCCCGAATCCGACCGGCCGGCCGATGCCTGTCCGGGAGGGACCCCAAACTGAATCGAATACGGATCTATCCTATCCATTCGATATAATTTCTCTTTCCGAAAAAGTGAATTCTCCAACAATTGAGTTAGATAGTAAAGGTTAAATTGTATTCATTCACACAGGAATAAAATTAAAATAAAAGTCCGGAAATAATGATTGAATAGGACCAACGTCTCACTCACCAAGGACCCGCAGAGTGATGGTCGCTGAAGCTGAAGAGCCGCTCTTTGTAAGCATGTTCACGATGTACTCCCCGCTGTCAGACATGTTGACCGACCTCAGCAGGAGAGATCCGTTGGAGCTGAATAACTCAGCCCGTGATTGGTACCCACTACCATAGACCACATTTGCATTGATCCACTGGAGGACTAATTTCCCATAGAAAGCCCAGCTCCCACTGGTGACCTCGGCCGACGGCCGCACTGAAAATAACGCATTTCCTCCGACGGTCACATTGATCCGGCTGTGTTCTGCGTGGACGGTAAAAACCTGAGACTCACCTGAGGAAGAGAAATTCGTGTGAGGGAAAAGCGAAAGAAACGGAGCGACTCGAGAGTTTGCACTTAGCTTAATAATTAGATCGTCTCTGGGAAGCTCATTTTCTTTTCTACAACCATCCGCCGCTGTGGTGATTCCCTGTGAATGATCCCTCAGAGAGAGTGACCCTCACCCGCAGGTATGAAAAGACAAAGAGCGACCGCGGTGAGCGGGAGCCCCACCATTCCGAGAGAGCAGCGCCTGTGTCTGTTTCACTCGGAGACTGAGCCGCGCTTCCTGGTCTCCAGGCCGGATCATTGGAGTCAGTCGTCAGAAGCGGCAGCGCTGATTGGACCGGCTGCTGTCCGCCTGCGGCGAGGGCAGAGAACGAATGAATGTAAAACGCGGAAGAAGAAGAAGGCCATTCGTCCCCTCTTACATCTCCCATCATGCCGTACCATCCCATGCCGACCTTTTGTCAGCACCACTTTCCTGCACTAAACTCTAAGAGGTACAGAGAGGACAGGGGGTCAACGTCCTCTTCCCAGGGTGGAAATGTCAAATGTCAGAGAGCATAGGTTTATGGTGAGAAGGGGAAAGTCTGAAGGAGTTATGGGAGGCGAATGTTTTACACAGAGTGTGGTGGGTGCCTGGAACGGGCTGCGGGCGGTGCAAGCAGTTACGACAGTGACTTTTCAGCGCCATTTGGGCATGGAAATGCGCATTCTGGGAATGGAGGGATATGGACCATGTGCAGGAAGATAGGATTATTTTATATTGGCATCCAGGCCGGAAAAAACATAGTGGGCCAAAAGGCCTGGTCCTGTTCTGAACCTTTTTATGTTCTGAGTTCTACGTTCTATGATTTACCCCTTGATTCTTTACCATCCAAAAATCCTCTTTCTTTTCTTGAATACTCAGAGACTGACCTTCTGTAGCCATCTTGGGAGTGTTCTAAACACTCACCACCTCTGGTTTGATGAGCCATTTTATTCTCGCCTCCACACTCATGCAGTCATAGATCTGCAACGAGTTTTAATCTCACACCCAAAAATTATTTCCAACTCTCTGTCGTTTTTTTTTCTTTATCTATTATAGTCAGACCACACGGGAATATTAGAGAATATCACAGAATAGTACACTTCATTCTAATGTTCTAATTATGTGCATGACCCTGTGCAGAACCATGTCAACTGTGTTCTGTAGGTCCAAATACACTGTATCCTCCGGTTCGTCCTTAAATATTCTGCTGGTAACAAGCTGGGAAAAAATCAGATTTGTCAAGCATGATTTCTGTTCTATGAATCTATTCTGACCCTGACCTACCGCGGCATTATTTGCTCAGCGTCCTGTTACTATTTCCTCAGTGAGAGACTCTTGCAACTTCCCAAACCGATGCCAGACTAAACTCACCTAATTTCTCTTTTTCTTCTTTCTCTTTTTCTCTTCTCCTTTCTCAAATAGTAGAGTTATCTTTGCTTCTTTGCAATCTGTGGGGATTTTTCTAAACTCTGAGGAATTTAGGAAGAGGACTATCAATGCGTCCATCGTCGTCGGGTAGTGGTAGTGTAACGTTATTACAGCGCCAGCGACCTGGGCTCAATTCCAGCCGCTGTCTGTAAGGAGATTGTATATTCTCCCTGTGTCTGCGTGGGGTTTCTCCGGGTGCTTCGATTTCCTCCCAAAGCACGTACAGGTTAGGAGTTGAGAACATGCTACTTTGGCGCCCAAAGTGTAACGACACTTGTAGGCTGCCCCCAGCACTTTCCCAGAAACGCCGGAAGACGCATTTCACTGTGTGTTGCGATGTACATGTGACTAATAAATAAATACCTTATCTATTTTAAAACATCCGGTTGCAGTTGATCAGATGCCAGAGATGTGATTTTTTAAACTTTTTTTTTCAAATGAACTAATGTTCATTTCTTTTAGATCCGGTTTTTCTCCACACCTGTTCACCACCACAGGGTGGTTTGTTGTTCCTCCTTCCCTGAGGACGCACAACAATATTCGTTTAGCTCCTCGGCCATTTCCTTATTCTTTAATATAGTTTTGTGCTTCCGTCTGCAAAACACCGATTATTAACTCTTGCTCATCTTTTCATGTTTACCTTTGGAGAAATTCCTTTGGTAGGATTCGGAGGTGAGTGCAGATTATGTGGATGGGAATCTACAGAACAATAGTGGGAGCGAGATTTTCTATTTTCACTGCCGTGTCTCTCAAAGTGGGACATGGGGTGTTTCTAAGTGAATGAGTTCTGGTTCAATCCTCCACCTCTACTTGCAGCCTCTGCCATTTCTGTGGCACCTGCCCTTTCGCTGCTTTATTTCCCAACATCTGTGAGACGCAAATACCCGATCTGCTAAAACCGTCAATTTGCTTGTACTTCTTTCAGTTCCATTGACAGAGGTCGTTGTTTTGTAAGGTTGCGCCCACTGAAATGTGGGGAATATATTAGCCGTTGAAGCCGTCCATTAAACAGGAAGTCAGACCCTGATCTTCCAAACCGTCTCATCTCTCGGTCCTTGATGTTCCCCTCATTGAGACACCGGATTCCGGAAGGATTAACAGGGCGGGTACGGAGAGGGTATCTCTCCCGCGCTGTGGGGTGTTAAACCAGGGGAGGCTGTCTCAGGATTAATGACCTTCCATTTAATGCAGTGATGAGGATGGTTTTATTTAGCAGAGGACTGTGAATCTTTGACATTCTGTCCCAGAACGCAGCGAATATTCAGTCTCAGAGTACAAGTTTTCAAATTAGGGAAGGCTTGACTGAGCACTCTAAAGGTTCCGGAGATGGCAGGCGACGTGCGCGATCAGACATGACCCGTCTGAAAGGCGGAGCCGGCTACAGGATTCATGTGGTCCGTAGATCAACTCGATGACCCCAGGTCCACGGATGCCAAACTACTCTCCTGTAGTAATAGACCTCCGCCTGTGTTCTGCGCTGTTGCACCTTCCACCACACGACTGAAAGCAGCTCTGTTACAGTGTTGGTAACAGGTGTGTCGTTGTGTCCCTCCCTTTGCGATGCCCACCTGCTGAAAGTCTGAACAGTGAAGCTACCTTACTGGAATACCCTTCCCCGTATATAGGAAAGTTACTGTAGACATTAAATGAGCAAGAATCAATATCGTTATTCAATTTTGTTTTTAGTTTAATCTAAGAACGGATGACATGTTTTTCCTTTGCATTTTGGGGACTAATTTAAGTATGTCATCCACATAGAAAGCTAGTGGAGGGAAAAGACATTTGCAGTTTCGGAACCTTGGGTCAACAGCTGATAAATCGATGTCAAAGGGAGAAGGTCAGAACACCAGAGAGACGCGCAGTTCCGTGCCTTCTTTCACCTTCATTTCCAGAATCGAGAGTCATATAGAAATAACAAAGGTTTTCTTCATATTGCAATAGGCTTCGGCCATTACACAGCCACAGTCTCAGCAACTAAACCTTGAGTTTCCACTTATACCTTAATGAAAATTTACTTCGCAGAAAGAAAGGTAAAGTCGTCTTGTTTGTTAATGCTGGTATTCAAGAGGATTTGCGTGCACATGTGTGGGGAACATGGGTGTTTATCATGAAGCTATAGCACGCACCGAGGACAAAGGTTACGGTGGCCTTTATGGTAAACGCTGTGGAGACTCAGGGTACGAAATCTTGTTGAAACTGTCCAGGGTTTGGGCGAAAGTGGACATGAAGTCCAGCGTACAGTCCACCAAAGGTAGGACAGACATGCCTTGAGGTCTCCCGCCAACCTATGACCAATGAGGATGTGCAAAATCTGAGTCCTCAGAGAGGAGATGTATACGAATGCTGAGAGTGATTGGCAGGACAGATGCTGAAAATGTTGATATCCCCTTCCTCTTTCCCAAGTTCGAACCCTGGACTCGCGCAATGGGTCATCAATAAGATCGGGAAACATTGGAACGTGGAACAGAGAACATGTGACTCCTTCCACTCCGATCCGCTCGGCAGTAAGATAACGGTAATCCGATCTTGCTCTCACCTCGGTTCCGGTCGGTCTCCTATCCGTCGCAACCCCCAGAAATTCAACCACATGTCTGTCTCGGCTGTGAATACTGTACACTCAATGACCCTACATTTAGAGCTGTCTGGGATAGAGAATTCAACAGGTTCACCACCCTTGTTGAGGACAAGCACCTCCTCGTCTGTATGTTAATTGCGTGATCACTTACTCTGAAATTCTTCCCCGTGCTAGTTATCCTCGCTCGGGGACTCTCTGACAGCACCAACCAACCCAAACCTACTCCGGATTTTACAAGAATAGAATAAAGCCGAGGTAGCGTTTGGGAGTAGGATTTTTATTCCCGGCATTGTTTGGAGGTGGAGCTCGGGACACCAGCTGCAAACGGGAAGCAGAGATGGGAAGCTGGTCAAATACCAGAGGCGGGGAGGAGGGTGATGTTAACGTTGTCAGGTAAATTGTGAGTAGGCTCCCCCAGCAAGAGGAGGATCTGAAATGACCGCAATGTGTGTGAGTGCCTGTGTGTGTGTGTGTGTGTGTGTGTGTGTGTGTGTGTGTGTGTGTGTGTGCGCGCGCGCGCGTGCGTGCGCGCCTGCGCGCGCTCCTGTGTCTCTGTGTCTCTGTCCGTGTACCGAGTATCTGTCAGTGTGGGTCCGTGTGTGCTTGTGTGTGTGTGCATCTTCCAGTCTTTCGTTGTGTCTGTGTTTATGTGTGTGTATCTGTCTGTGTTTGTTTGTGTTTGTGTGTGTGTGTGTGTGTGTGTGTGTGTGTGTGTGTGTGTGTGTGTGTGTGTGTGTGTGTGTGTCTGCATGTTTCTATCTGTCTATGTTTGTGTGTGTGTCTGAGTGTGTATCTGTCGGTCTGTCTGTCCGTGTTTGTGTGTGTGTCTGTGTCTATGTCTATCTTTCTGTATTTCTGCTGCAGACTATTTGCTAGTGATTTGATTCGCTGGAAATTCTTCGCTGTTAGCTGTGCGGGGACCGGACCAATCAGCGCTGCCGCTTCTGACGACTGACTCCAGTGATCTGGCCCGGAGACCAGGAAGCGCGGCTCAGTCTCCGAGTGTAACAGACACAGGCGCTGCTCTCTGGGGATGGCGGGGCTGCCGCTCACCGCGCTCTCTCTTTGTCTCTTCATTTCTGCGGGTGAGGGTCACTCTGTCGGAGGGATCGTTAACAGGGAATCACCACAGCGGCAATTGGTTGTAGAAAAACAGATCTTCTTACAAGACACGACCTAATTATTGAGCTAAGTGAAGATTCTCGAGTTCATCCGCTTCTTTCGCTTTTCCCTCACACAAATTTCTCTTCTTCAGGTGAGTCTCAGGTACTTACCATCAATGCAGAACACAGCCGGATCAATGTGACCGACGGAGGAAATGCGTTATTTTCAGTGCGGCCGTCGGTCGAGGTCAGCGGTGGGAACTGGGCTTTCGATGGGAAAACAGTCGTCCAGTGGACCGGTGACAGTGTGCTCTATGGTAGTGGGTACCAATCACGGGCTGAGGTATTCACCACCAACGGGTCGCTCCTGCTGAGGTCGGTCAACATGTCGGACAGCGGGGAGTACATTCTGAACATGATTTCAAAGACCGGCTCTTCAGCTTCGGCGACCCTCACTCTGCGGGTCCTTGGTAAGTGAAACGTTGCTCGTGTTCAATCATTAATTTCCGACTGATGTTTTCATTTTATGTTGGTGGTGAATGAATATAATTTAATCTTTCCTCTCGAATTGACTTGCCCTTACTCTGTAAGTGTGCCACAGCTTACAGGCTGTTACACGCTCGCAGTGTAACTTGTTGAAGGAGGTATTTTTTCGATCTGGAATTTGTAACTGTAGAATAAGACCTATCTTCCTTCGATTCATTTTGGGATTCCTCCTGGACAGGCATCAGCCGTCTGGTAAACTACAGGCAGGGGACGCATGTGGGTGTGGGACCCGGCGCCGTGTTTCTCTGCCTGAGTCTCCCTTTCACCTCACTCTTCCCTCGCATGATGGCGCCAGTGTTTACCACGCAAAAAAAAGGAACTGCACTTTGATCTAGGAGTTATTCCAATGTCCCCAGTTTTCCAGTCATCGCCACCAGAAGGTGGATTTGGCCTAATGTCTCCTGGTTGGGTCCAGGAACTATTATTATCACAGAGGGGGTGATGCTCATTGAGTCACGGGAATAGGGTCAGGATTTCAGAAGACTTAAAATGCTTTATCGGAATTTTTATTCCAATGACCTGTGCCCGATGAATGTACAAGTGATATGTTAACAGAGGACAATAGTTTTTGATGCAAGTTGTTCTATTTCACGAAGGGTATTTCTTTGGCTCTGAACTGACGGCGTAGAAGGGCGATTTCAATGTCTTGTTATTTCATGACAAAGCTGCTGTTGACAATGGGGCGCGGGACTGTCATGCGCTGTACATTTTAACTGCCTGTCTCTTATCTTACGCCTTCCCAATACATGTTCAGAATTCAGTGCAGATGACGCTATTCTTTAACAGATCTACAGGTGAATTTCCTGGTTATTAAAGGGAATATGTGTATCCTTTGCACACCCCTTCAGTATCGCTACTCTTTCTGCTTCACCTGACAAAACAGAATGAGGGATACCAGGGTCCATTACCAATGCAGACTGGGGATCAAAAGTTCTCCATTCATTTCATTGTTGCTTTAGAGCTCAAGATTAGGGATCAAGTGAAGACCTCTACCCTGTCCAGACTTCTGTTATTTTGTTGTAACAAATTCCCATATTACGTGAGTTACTTGTTCCACCAGCGCAAAATTTCTCAATAGAGTCAGAAAGTCCTACAGCAAGGAAACAGGCCCTTCGGCCCACTGAGTGCTTGCCCGCCATCAAGCTCCCATTTAAACCAATCATGCACAGAACCCATTTTATTCTCCACATTCCCATCAACTCCCCCCAGACTCCGCTGCTCACCGATACACTGGGGACAAATTGTAGTTGCCAATTAGCGAACCATTTTTTGCGGGTATTGGAACCATTTTGTTCCAAGGCTGCACATAACCCAGCAATGAAGACGACTGTTTACTGATTGGGGGCAGGGAATCTGTTCCAGTTCTTTCGTGTAAACAGGCAGAAATCTGGTTTCTCTTTTTCCTCCGTGTCGCGCTCCAGACGAGAGATCTCCCTGCTGATAGGTCAAAGCTTTCAGAAGACCTAAAACAACGAGACACCCCACAGAATGTCTTTGTTTCACTTTTCACACCCTTGGTTTGTAAACGTAAACAGTAAAGCAGATTGGGACATAATCAGAAATGTTCGGACACAATTAGACATTAATTGTAGTTGGTGTCTCTGCTGTCACCTCTGCACATGTTAGTTTGATTAATGAGGTTTGAGATGGGCAGGAGCCGGTTTCATGGTATTTAGAAAGTTTTTTCTCGGGGTCGCAATAGCAGGTGTGATCCCCTCCATTCTCACAAATTGTAGCTGGCTGCCACATTGATGCTGAAAGCCAGTCAGATTCAGTGTGACGTAGCCCGTCCAATGATGTGGCAGCAACGTAGACAATCCTTGGCATTGCCTTTGGAAAGCAAAGATGCACCTGCTGTGTTAATATAATATTTAAATTATAAACAACAGGTTGCTTTTATATAGTTTCTATAATGTTCTAAATTATTCTCTGGTGCCACACAGGGGTTCTATAAAACAGTATTTGGAACCAGGATATATGAGGCAGGCGGCCGATGGCTTGGGCCAAAGAGGGAGATTTGAATGGTAGGAAGATGGAGGGGGGTTGGAGATGGAGGGAGAGGGTCAATATGGACGGGATTACAATCACAAGCAGCTGACTGCTGACTCCAGCAGAAATTAAAAACGAGATATGTGGAAGGAAATGAATAAACTTCGTTCGTGTGTTGGCGGCTGTAGCTTTGAATCCCGAAGTGAAACTTGTCCATTCAGAACTTGTCGCAATGCCCAAGTCCAGACTGGTGTGGCAGTGGAAGGGGGAGAGAATTCATGGGATATACCTGGCTCCGCCAGGTTTTGTCTCCTTTACGAGTGAGAAACGCGGGGAAAATACACGAAAGTGAACCTTCAACTGAGTGACTGGAGATAGAAACATAGAAACATAGAAACATAGAAAACCTACAGCACAATTCAGGCCCTTCGGCCCACAAAGCTGCGCCGAACGTGTTCCTACCTTACAGACCTATAGCTCTCTATTTTTCTCAGCTCCATGTACCTATCCAAAAGTCTCTTGAAAGACCCTATCGTATCCGCCTCCACCGCCCTTGCCGACATCCCATTCCACGCACTCACCGCCCTCTTAGTAAAAAACCTTACCCCTGACATCTCCCCTGTACTTAGTCCCGACCACCTTAAACCTGTGCCCTCTTGTGAGAACCATTTCAGCCCTAGGAGAAAGCTCTGACTATCAACCCGATCAATGCCGCTCATAATCTTATCATCATCATCTATCAGGCTCCACCACCCCCCCGCCCATCCTCCGTCGCTCCAAGGAGAAAAGGCCGACTTCCCTCAACCTGTTTTCATAAGGCATGCCCTGTAATCCAGGCAGCATCCTTGCAAATCTCCTCTGCACCCTTTATATGGCTTCCACATCTTTCCTGTAGTAAAGTGACCAGAACTGAGCACAGTATTCCAACTGGGGTCTGACCAGGGTCGTACATAGCTGCAGCATTACGGGTACGATAGGGTCTTTTAAGCGACTTTTGGATAGAACAGTGAAATCTCTGGTATCTACATTAAGCAATAGATGTTCTCCAGAGAGAGCAGGAAGTTACCAATTACACTCTTAGCACAGGCCCACAGGCAGCTCACACATCCATGACACACGGCCAGACACAACTCAATGCACTTTCCAACGGCCGGGACAATCAGTGTCAGGCCCGTCGTTTAAGGCGAGAATCTCATCTGTTTTCTGCATTTAAATAAAACTTTGTCACACCGCGCAGAAACAGACCACTCGGCCCAGCGAGTCCATGTCGATAACCAAGCACATCGTTACTCTGATCATACACTAATCCAATTTAATTCTCCCAGATTCCCAACAATTCCTCCAAGATTCTAACACACGTCTTAGCACCAGTGGCAATTAACAGCAGCTAATTACCCTAGTGGAGTAGGAAGAATGTAGGAGCAGGTCATTGTTTAACTGGAGAGAGACAACGGGGATCTGGGTGTCCTACTGCATGAGCACATTGGGAGGTTAGCGTGGAGGTAGACAAGATTCAATGTTGTCTTCATTGTAAAGGCGATGAATGTGTATCGTTACAGCTGGACGACTGCATATACTACCTCTTTCTGTGCTTCTCTGTGCGTGTCTGTCCCTCTCTGTCCCTCTCTGTCCCTCTCTGTGCCTCTCTGTGCCTCTCTTTGCCTCTCTTTGCCCCTCTGTCCCTCTCTGTCTTACTCTGTCTCGCTGAATGTTATCCTGGAAAGAGTGAGCGGTGTGCTCCCTGCTGCACTACCGAACAAGCGAAAAATTACTCCTCACTTTGCAAGAGTCGTGCTCCAGTTATGGCTCAGCAGCAGACGGAGCCCCGATATTGCAGAGGACAGACAGGTGACTGGATCTGAAACCATTGAGGAAACAGGAAGAAGGGTCAGCTCTGTAGAAAAAGATTAGATTAGAGATGTATGCTCAGCGGTTTAGAATTTGAACGGTGTTGGCTACTCAGAGTGACTTTTGTGTCCGTGTACACAAATCAATGAAAGTTAACGTGCAGATTCTCCCAACAATTAGGATGTAAATATTTAGCTCATCCGTAACTGATACTACACATAAATACCCTGACCTTTATTGCAAAAGGGTTTGAGTATGAATGATGCCATATTCCAACAATACCGAGCCCTGTTGAGACAGCACTTGGGATATCAGGTTACCTACAAGTAAGGACAGGGTTTCAGAATAAGAGATCATACTTATAAGACTGAGGTGAGGAGTAATTTAAAGCATTAGTTCCCCGATATTTAACATCTATGTTACTGATACTGATGAGGGGTGAAGTATAAGGTACTTTTTTGTTTTTCGTTGACAAGAAAATGGTTGGAAGGCACGTTCTGATGAGGAGAATGTGACCCAGCAACAATATGTCAATAGATTTATTGAGTGGGCAAAAACCGGCGAAATAGAGTTTACTGTAGGGACGTTTGAGGTCATGCACTTCGGCAAGTGGAATACAAGAGCAGACTATGAACTAAATGGAAAGAGACTGCAAATGAGTGTTGTATGATGGATCCCATTGGTGCTTTAGCAAGAATCACAAGGAATTGGCAGGCAGCCGCTGCAAGTAGTTCAGGAGGTAAGTGGTTTATTCGCATTTATTGCGGTGGGATTTAGAAATAGAGGTTTGTTGCAGTTCTGCATGGTGTTGCTGAGGCCACATCTGGAATATTGTGTACAGTTTTGGTCCACTTACCGAATAAGGGATACAGTAGAGTTAGAGGGAGTCCAAAGGTGATTCCCAGCCTAATTCCTCGGATGAGAGGGTTTTCCATCCAGAGAGACTGAACAGGTTGTGTCTGTATTCTCTGGAATGTCGAAGAATGAAGTTCTCTGAGGGTGGGGAACCTTTTGGCTTCTCTTCCCTTCTCCCAAAGAGCTGCAGAAGCAGAAATATTGAGTTTATTCCAAACCACCATTTGCATACAATGAAAATACAAGAAAATCAAGCAGTGTGGCGAGAGGACGGTAAATTAGTGTGAGGCCAAGACAGGATCAGCCATGATCTTATTGATTGGTAGAGCGGGCTTTTTAATTGGTCACATGTGACCCCTGCATAGAGCTTCCACTGGTGAACAGTTCCATGTGCTTTCTCTTCGTTAACTAATTATTAGTGTTTAATCTCAGCGCACTATTTTGCGTGAGTTCAATAACTAATTTCGGATGTTAGTTGTTTCTTTTTGTTCAGGTGACTCTTTGAATTCCCCTTTTCTTGGCAGAAATCTCACATTTTCTCAACCTGACACAACGCACAAACTGTTACCATGCCGTTGCATTGCACATTCCACTTGTCTTGCATTAATAAATCAAAAAGAAACAGAACCAAGAGTCTCAAATACCAACTAATATATTGATCACCTCTGCAACGCTCCTCTGCATCATATAACACCAGTGATCGTTACTCTCCTGTATTTTGACAGAAGTCATTTCTAAGCCCATCATCTCAGCCAATAACAGTGATCCCATAGAGCACAACGACGCGGTTGCTCTAACGTGCGATGCCACGGGGTCACCAACCTCATTTGAGTGGTTTCATCGAAATGAAACAATTCGCTCTGGTGATAGGACCGCCCTGACTCAGGGCAATCAAACCCTCGTCATATCGGGAGTGTTGCGGACTGACGGAGAATTTGTGTGCCATGCGTCTGATGCTAAAAAATGAAAAGAGAATTGACCCATATAATCTGAATGTTGCCTGTAAGTGTAAAAACAAAATCCGCTAGCACTCGTTAATCATTACCAAACCTATGGACAGGACTAAGGGAAGGCCTTCATTCTCTGTATTTTTTTATCTGGTTCAGATATCTGACACGAAATTTGTAAAAACGTACATGGCGTCATGGTTACATTTTAAACCGTGCACTTCTGAGCAATGTAGGTTTGGTAATACCTGGGGAAGCTGATCGATGGGGCGATGATCAAGGATTATGTTTCTTTGATTCCCTATCAATCACCTTTCCCAGGACAGAGTTTCCTTAGAAATGCCTTTTTGGGTATGTCAAACAAAGCTTTAGATCGACGCCTCCAAGAAATTAACGATTACATCAGGTTGACGTTGAAACAGACAAATTTAACAAGCAAAATTTGCAATGCAAAGTTTACAAAGAATCGAATTGAAAAAATGGGATTAATGTTGAAGCAAAGCTTTGTTTTCCATGAAATATTTAGGTTTTAGATTCTTTGCATATTTAGTTTAATTCAATTCAATTCATTGCACAACTGGTAAATTGCATGAGTTGACTGGCTTAATGGGGCGTGGGTGGCTCGTAGCTCGGTCGCACTCCGAGTTTGTGCGTCATTTTTGAACCAACCAATGCGTTTGTTTTAGATGGACCCCAATCTCTAATCGTATCCATCAGCCCAGAGCTTGCTTTATATCCTGCAGGATGAAATGTAACTTTTTCTTGTTCTGCTGTTTCAAACCCCGCTCCTGAGTTTCAGTGGAATCGCGATAATTCAACACTTCAGAAAAGTGGGGAGCAGCTAATCATTGCAGACCTGTCCATGAATCACACTGGCAATTACACTTGCAAAGCTTTCAACAGAATAACACAGAAATCCAGTGTGACAACAAGGTTCATTGTTGTTATAGGTAGGTGAAGAAGAAGGTGAAGGCTCCCTCCTTTCTTGTGGTGGCTGTTGTTGTGTTAGCTACAGGGTTAGCAGTAGATGTAGAGGAAATTGTGCGACATTTCGTCTGTTTGCGTTGTTGCTAAAATATGCCCCTCTTGCTTTTAAATGGTGATGTCAGTTTTGAGGTTTCAGTTCATTTGCATTTATGTTGAATTTCTCTTCTTACAAAATTGGACTTCTTTGTATCGGAGGAAACTGATCTTCGCACTCAGACCTGAAGTTAAGAAGCAATTTACCTTTATGAACTTCATTGTGGGGAAAATTTGTGCCGCAAAGTTTGAGACAGAAAAGGGGTAGTGAAATCGTGCCAGGATTGTGTCCAATTCTGATCGGGCCACGGCTGTATCAGCGTGGACATTTCTGGTCTCTACACAACAGGAGGAATCTGACACCACTGGAGAATATGCGAGAGGTCCTACACGGCCGCTGTCTGGACAAGAAATTTATTCTTCCAAGGATGTCAGGCTGACGTTGCTTTCATTAATACAGCACAGTCAATACAGCTGCATCAAATTATGTACTGTATGGTCGTTGGCGATATCGTGCCCCATGTGTCCCTCATCCATGCAGCATCCTGTGAACCCTTTCTGCACCTTCTGCAAACCCTCCACATCCTCCCTGCAATGGGGTGACCGGAACAGCACACAATACTCAAAATGTGTCCCAACTAAAGTTTCACACAACTGAAACATGTCTTCCGACTTTTATATTCAATGCCCCGACCAATGAAGGCAAGCATTTCGTACTCCTTCTTTACCACCCTATCCACCTGCGTTTCTACTTCCAGGGATTTATGGACTTACACCCCAATATCCCTCTGCACATCAATGCTTCTCGTGGCCCTGTCATTTACTGTGTATTCTCCCTTTGCATTTCACCTCGTCCGGATTAAATTCCATTTGCCATTTCTCCGCCCATGTCAGTAACTGATCTGTATTTTGCCTTATCCTTCGACAACCTTCTTCACAGTGCCCAACTCGAGCATTTGTTTGTTTAGTCACCGATCCTACTGGTCAGACCATTTACCTTTTCGTCCAACTCGCTTATACACTTGTCACAAACCTCCAGCCAGAACAAAGCCCATCCACCACTAACTTCTTGTCTTCTATGGCCAAGCAAATTTTGAATCGATTCTACATAGTGGATCCTGTTAGATTTAATCTTCTGGATCGGCCTGCTTTGTCAAATGCCTTAATAAAATCCATGTAGACAACATCCACTGCCCTACACTCATCGATGATCTTCGCCACCACCTCAAAGAATTTAATCAACTTTGAAGATTATGACCGGCCCTGCACAAAGCTTTGCTGACTGTTCCCAAACAACCCATGCTTTTCCAAATGCCAGTAAAACATATGTCTAAAATTCTTCTCCAATAGCTTCCCTCCCACTGGTGCGTGGCTCACTGGTCTATCATTTCCGCTCCTGTCCCCTACTGCCCTTTTCAAACAAAAGAACAACTGTGGTTACTCTCCAGCCCTCTGGAACCTCGCCTGTGGTGAGAGAGAACACGAAAGTGTAAGTCAGCACCCAGCAATCTCCTCTCTCGCCTCTCTCAATAACCTGGGATGGATCCCATCAGTCCCTTGGGACATCCGCCTGAATGTTCTTCGAGAGACCCAACAAAACCTCATTGGTGACATCAGCATGCTCTGGAAACTTCGCATACCCCTCCCTGATCTCAGTGTCCTCCACGTCCTTCTCCTGATGCCAAGTACTCATGTAGTACCTCGGCCACTTCCTCTGGCTAGAGGCACAGATTCATTCCTTTGTCCATAAGTGGTCCTACCCTCTCCTGGGTTACTTTATTCTTAATGCATGTACAAAGGAACAAAGGATTTTCCTTAATCCCATTCTAAAAAGGATATTTCATGGTCCCTTTTGGCCTTCCTAGTTCCCTGTTTGAGTTATTTCCTGTTTTCCTTTTATTCCTTAAAGGCCCCGTCTGATTTCAGCGGCCTGTTGAATATTCCAGGTTGTTTTACGACAGTTAAGGGCACAGTGTCCAAGGAACAGTGTTCAGTGTGCTCCGCACACTGGTGATGCAGCTTTGGTTTGACGAGTTACGGACCACTCCAGACACGCAACATCCTCGGGACTTCAGGGTGACAGCGGCTGACTCACGGCACGGCAGATGTTGGCGAAAGACGAGATCCAGGAAGCCGGCAGAAACTTGGCTCAGCATCCTTCATATTTAACATAGAACAGTATAGAACAGGAACGGGCCCTTCCGCCCGCGATCTTGTGCCGAACTAACTACTCAGGGGAAGAAAAAGTGATTGTCAAAGGCAGTGAATCAGTTCTGAGGTATCACAGCGGGAGATCATCGGAGCCGAATTCCCAGATGACGACCATGAAAGGACTTTAGCTCGAAGACACACTTCAAAATTAAAACGGATGTTTTCAAATCAGTGTCAGTGTTTAGGAATTAATATCTGAAATAGTGATTATAGCTAAAATCAGTTACTTGATAAAAATAAATACTCTTTAAAATTTGGAAAAATAACATTTCTGCTGGAGATGGGGATCCCAGTCCTGTGGAGAACCCGCGGACCTGGATCCCCAATGAATCCGACCACACAGCCCGTGTTGATCCGAAACCACCGCTGGATGCGACCGAGATTCTGGGTTTCGACCGGGAGGTCGGATGCGGTCGCCGCTAATCAGCGGGTTAGAGACTTCCGCGGCCCCCAACGCACACGGACCGAAGTCACAACCTCTTGGAGCTGCGGGAAATACCTCGCCAACCCTCTGTTGCAAATCACCCCACACAAGGGATGCACGCTTCCGGCCAATGTGCTGATATCATCTGAGATACAGCCATGTTCAGAGTGTGATAGACATCCTATGTTACATGGCATCAGCTCTGAGCTCTCAGAACTGCAATGCTCAGGAAGCTCTGATAAGCTCTGGTGTTTCAAAATCCCTGCTTCTGGCCTCTTATCCGTGTGCTCAGTGACTTCCGCAGAGGCCCCAGTGAACACGACTGGTCGTTGGTAGATAGGGCGGAGCCGTGGGCGTGGCTGATGGTTTCCCGTGACCAGTGTGTCTAGAGTCAGGGGCCACAATAACAGTCCAGAGATGACGATATGACTCATCAGGTCGTAGTGAGGCACGGTACGGAGACAGGCACTTCGGCACACTATTCCTGCCCCAACTCGTTTAATTCCCCCTCCATTCCCATCAGCTCCCTCCAGACTCTACTGAACATCGCTAGCGGCAGTTTACAGTGGGCAATTCACCTCCCAGCCCGCACATTTTTGGGAGGAAACCGGACACAGAGTAGAACGTGCAATCCCAACACACACAGCCAACACCAGAGGTCAGGATCGAACCCCGGTCTCTGGAGCTGAGAGGGTACCCATATCCGTGTAGTAGATAGTGAAGCTTTGAGACTCCCGACCCAAGAGCGGTCTGGAGGGTCAGTCGCTGAATATATTAGAGAGAGTTTGCTGGCATTTGGGGGTAAATGTGGAAGACCGGACATGATTTAATGGCAAAGCAGGCTCGACGGGCCGAATAGCCTACGCCTACTTCTATGTTTTCTGTCGTAATCCTCCGTAAAGCATCCCTCAACTCATTTCACACCTTGCTCACTTACCTGACAGGGCGAAATTCATTTAATAATATCTCACATCAAGTCTTCGGGATCACAGCCACTACCACCGAAAATTAGTAATGGACAAAAGTTAGAGAGGTTTCTCACAATCACTCTCGCACCACCTCTTGTATCTGTCCAACACAAAGTAAGAAACATAACCCACCACCCAAACGCTTTGATGCATTGTACTCATTTATGTTCACTTTCAATGCATTTACCGTTTTTTTTAATTGATTAGTTTCAGTTCATCAGAATCAATTAGACTGGGAGCAGCGGGGCCACTTCTTGGACCCACACTGTAGGGATGGGAGATTGTTTTCCGAAAAGTGCCGATTGTGTTTATCAGGTTAATATATGGATGCCAGGGGTTCATTAGTGAGGAGAGGTTCTACACACCAGGACTGAATCTCGGGGAATGGAAGCTGAATCGTGTTTTGGGGTTCAAGGAATAAAATGATTTCCGCTGCTTGAGAAGTCTGAGACCAGGGAGTCGAATCTGGAATTGAATCCCGCTTTCGGCAGAGGGGTTTGGGAGCGCTTCTACACACACACGGGAGGGAAGGAACTGGGGTTTCTCGCAGGTAAAGTGCAGTAGATGCCTTTTATCAAATCTGGGAAAGGTTGGAGATTATATTAAAAATGATGTCAAGATGCAAAGAGAGGAGAGTGATGGGAGATGAGAGAAAAAGGAAAGAGCTGCGATCGGGAGACAGCGTCACAAATGGTGGAGGTGCAGCCGAAATGAAAGTTTAACCGTGTTTCCTCCTCCTCCGCCGCTGACTGGTCCGTTCAGTATTTCATTCATTCTCTGTTTTCACCTCAGATATCAGGCCTCTCCAGTGTTACTCTTTATATAAGCTATATATTCTCTCGGGGATATCATTCACACATTACGTAACAAGTAATTTACCATCTGCTGTGTTTTAACAGAACCTGTATCTAAGCCGGTTATCACATCCAATGACACCAACCCCGTAGAATACAATGACACAGTTAGTTTGACGTGCACTGCAAAAGGGACGGATGTTTCGTATCTGTGGTTCATGAACAATAGGACAGTTAGCCCTGGCGGTAGGATTACCCTGAGTTCCAACAACAGCACCTTGACTATCTCTGGGGTGCTGAGATCGGACGAGGAATTCACCTGCGAAGCGTACAACTTGGTGAATAGGAACACCAGCGATCCATTTCTACTAAACGTTCGCTGTAAGTGCCACTGTGGTGGCCCGTTTGATCTCATTGACGTCTAACAGTTCATTGTCCGATACAATGGATCATAACTCTGCGAGGTTGTACTGGATTTCACTGGCATGAGGTTCGATTGAATAAATTTAACCAATAATTCTATTGGTCGATGGGGAGCGGGAGTATACACCACCGTTCCTTTTCGGAGCCATTTTAAAATCTGTATCGACAAGTCCAACTCATGAATCGTTGCCCATGAATCCCAGTCCAGCTGAGCTTCTCCCACTTTCTTTAACATCTCTGGGTCTCCTTTCCCTGCTCCAGTATAAATGAGCCTCTGGGTATGGAAACAATCTCTTTCAGCCCTCAAGCCTTCGGGCAACAGAAATACAATCTCTGCTCAATGGAACCTGTCGGCCAAACAATAAATCAAATCCCAAGTGCATTGTCAAACTGACCTAGGAAATTAGCTGAACAAATGTCGATGTCCTCAGAAATTATGTAACGACAACTTCACCGTCGTATCCTTGTCAAACTGAACACATGGAGATAGTGTCCGTTATTGTTCCCCTGGGGTCCAGTTGTTGTAAGGATACGGAGCGTTCCTTCCTGATCCCGGGAACCAGGAGAATCTTCGCAGTACTGACACTTCCCACCTCAATTTGCGGGATCAGCCAAAGAATTTACTGTTTCGTAAATAGTGGTATTGAATTGGGGTTGGTGTGGTTGATGTTGAGAGGGGAAATTTGGGTCATGCTGTCCCCCACAGAGGGTTTGAATTTCAAGGGTTGGATGTGCATTGGGGAGCGATGTTCTACGATATTTGGACTATCACTTCACATAGTTAGTTATGAATGAAATTATTTTCAAATTATTTTACTTTCTGCAATCTGATTATTTCTAACTTTCGCTTAACTTGTCTGTCCTCTACGTCACCCCCAGCCCATTCAACGTAGGGTTCTCAGCTGGGTAGTTCCAGAGGCAACAAGGGATCGACAAGAAACTCTGGCATTGCCAGTGACGTCTGAATCCCTTGAGCACGTGTTTAAAAATTATCCTCCTGATAACCTCTGATTGGAGGCTTCAACTAAGAGTCAACCTCGCTGGTTGGTATGAATTCACACCGGGTAATGCAGCGGATTTAGTTCCCTGGAGGACATGAGGAAACGAACCATGATTTTGCCACAGCCCGGTAGTTTCCTGATTACCATTGGTCACAAGATCACAGGACAAAGGAGCAGAAGTAGGCTATTCGGCCCATTGAAACTGCACCATGAGCTAAACTATTCTCCCATCGAGCCCGAATTCCCAGCATTTTCTACATATCCCTTGGATACCCTGACTAATTAGATACCTATCAATCTCCTCCTTAAATACCCCCAATGATCGGGCCTCCACAGCTGTAGGTGGCAACGAATTCCATAAATCCACGACCCTCTGATCAAGAAATTTCTCCTCATTTCTGTTCTAAATGGGTACCCTCTAATTATAAGACTGTGCCTCTTGTCCTGGACTCACCCACCAAGGGAAACAACTTAGCCACATCTACTCTGTCCAGTGCTTTCAATAATCGAAATGTTTCTAGAAGGTCCCCTCTCAAAAGACTGCATGAAAAGATGTCTTAGACCAGAACTTATCAGTGACATAGAGTTCCGTGTTGAACAAGTCAACTGGTCACCTCACATCCCTCGGTATCTCGGGGGAAATTTAAGAGATACAGCAAGAACCGGCTGAGTGGTGTCCATTATTATGCACGACCTAGAAGAGAACATTTCTACTTCTCGCTGGCGTATCAGGGGCGGATGAACCAAAAGACAATGTTGCCCCTGCTTCCTTCCGAGATGAGTCTCTCCAACCAGCGGACCTTCCACCATGACCCCACCTTCCCCTCCCCTATCAAAGCTGCATCGTTCCCTCTACTCAGGCAGACGCCACAACAGGAATAATGCCGAGATCAGTCTAAACTTGTCTGCTAGAGCGGTTGGCACCACAGTTTGTGCAGGTGACCATCATCTACTGGAAGGAGATTGTTTCCATACCTATTTCTTCTGAGGTGTGACTCGGTGGGAGCGGGTAGAGTTAGTGTCGCAGTGGCTTCTCTGCATTCAGCCGGGTGTAGTTGCCTTGTGACGGGATGGAGATCTGCTTTAGAGTCCCAGATGAAATTCCGCAAACGGACTGTGCATTTGTTTTAGATGGACCGGAAAATCTAACCATTTCCATCAGCCCTGACCTTGCTGCGTACGGTACGGGGTCAAACGTGAATTTTTCCTGTTAGGCCGTTTCGAACCCCGCTCCTGCATTTCAGTGGTATTTCAATGGTTCATCTCTTCAAACAAGTGGACAGCGCCTAAACCTTGTTG
The DNA here is from genome assembly GCF_009764475.1 of Pristis pectinata. NCBI lineage: Eukaryota > Metazoa > Chordata > Chondrichthyes > Rhinopristiformes > Pristidae > Pristis > Pristis pectinata. Next base: position 942,677 of record NC_067442.1, read on the forward strand.
ATTTATCCGTGAATGACACTGGCAGTTACACTTGTGAGGCGTTTAACAATGTCACCAAAAGGTCGAGCTCAACAACACGAAACCTTGTCGTTTTAGGTATGTATTATGTCGAGAGGTGGTGGAAGTTTCCGAGTTGTGTATGTAAAAACAGAGATATTGCATTTGTTGTTCCGCTATCAGCATCTGGCATGGTGTCGCCTGGTGCTGAGTGAGAGAAACTAGAGGTATTAGTATGCACTCTTGGGATTCTAGTGCGCGTTAATAAGATAATACCAAATAGGTCGATGTTTGGTATGTGAGATAACAAATTTAGTTGGCTTATCAACCTCGATACTAGCACTGTACTTTGTTTAATTACCTGTAAACATAAGGTACATTAATGGGTTTGGAAAGCCGTGTGTGCGTTAGCAATTCTCCTCTGTGCTGACCTCTGTTTATCCGTCATCATTCTCAGTGCCAGGTGTCCCTTGCCTGAATTTAATTGATCCGTACTTCCTTCTCCGTGGGCAACGCAAATTCCATCCCGTTAACATTCCATCCGGTTTGGTTTTCATCTGTGGGATGGGGAACGTCCCTTGTTTTCTGCGTTACGCAGTGGAGTTGAAATGACCTTTGGCTAAATGCGATCAGATGCTTTGAGTACCAGTGGAAACTCTTCCTGTTGGTAACAGTTCAAGGACAAGGGCGCAGTACTGAAGTCTGGACACGTTAGACAAAGGAAAGGGAGGGTGAGTGGGTGGAGGGATGGGTGGAGGCATATTCTACACCGGAGTGTTGATCAACATAGCTCGCTGCCGACACTGGTATTGAGTTGAGGTTAGGGCTGAGCAGAAATCATGTCGCCCAGGGCGCTCACAATAAGGTTGACACTGCCTGAAGAAATAATCAGTTGAAGGGCCGGGAGAGAGAGTTGGGAAAAGGATGACTGGGTCATTCTACTTGGGACTGGCCACTGCATAGTAACTGCTTTCTAGCTCTGCACTTTCTCCTTGTACCTTAACATCTGGAAATTGCTGCTTGAGTCCATTCACCACTGACAGAGAGACAGAAAACTCTTTAGCCAGAGATTGGTGAATCTGTGGCATCTGTTGCCACGGGCGGCTGTGGAGGCAATGTCATTGGGTGTATTTAAGGAAGAGATTGATAGGTATCTGAGTAGCCAGGGCATCAAAGGTTGTGGTAAGAAGGCGGAGGAGTGGGGCTAAATGGGAGAATGGATCAGCTCATGATAGAATGGCTGAGCAGACTCCATGGGCCGAATTGCCGACTTCTGTTCCTTTGTCTTATGGTCTTATGGACATTCCCCCATCCGCCTGTTCAAAATGAGACGCTCACAGCGGAGAGGCTTGTCAGTTTGCGCAGGCGCAGGTGGGGCGATGCAATGTCAAGGCCTCCTTCTGGTCCCGGGGCGCCGTCTCTGCCGATGTGTTCTAGGCGAGCTGCTCTGCCAACGCCGCTGTCTTTTTCCTCGGGACGATATCTGAGGTCCCTTAGGCCCCCTATTTCGTGTCCTGTCCATCCCGCCGCAGCGTTTGAGAAAACGAATGCTCGATCGTCATTTTTCTCTCGCCGTTTGAGCCTCCAAGGAACTCCAAAGAATCCCCAGCCTCCTCATCATCATCATCCCAATCCAAGACATCGATCCTTATATCCCGCCTCTAAACTCCACCCTCCCATCACCTTGTAGATTCCTCTCGTGTTCCTATGAGATCACCCCTCCTTCTTCTAAACTTCAGCGGGTGTCGATCGCCCTCACTCTCTTCCCATGGGACTCCTCTGATGCCCCGCACTCACTCCAATGGTAAGTGCATCTCTCCTGAGGTGCAGGTAGCAGAACAGAGGCCTGAACTCGGGCTTTTGTCCTCGGGGACACAGTTGCCTGCACAAGGTGGGCACTCCCGCCGTATCGGACACAGCAGTTTCCAATCCACCCCCTCTGGTTCCATAAGTGATTACTTCTATTGCGACTTCTTGCCCGTGTGGGGCCGAAGAGGCGATTATTTCACAATCCACACCTGTAATGTTCAGGAGAGCGAGTGTGAGGACAGACAGGGATTGTACATTGGTGATTATTTAACTGTACAAATGAAGCCTGGGTCTTTGACACAGAGACGGGAGTTCGAATACCACACGGTCGTTGATGGATTAGAACACAATTAAGTAAACTCATCAGGAAGTAACCCCTGTCGCCATGACGGTAACCACCAAATTGCCGGATTCACAAGCCGAACAATGAAGCAAATCTGCCACTCTCACCCAGTCTGGGCTCGAGGTGACTCCAAACACACTGCTGACCCCTGTTTGCTTGCCAGGTTCTGGGGGTAGTTAGGCGTGGGCAATAGACGGTGGGAGAGGCAGTGACGTCCGCAGACGATGAGTGAAGGACGAAGCTGCTTCTCTCCAGCGCGGTACCGGAATCTCAACACTTGCATCAACACAGATTATCTGGAATATTTTCAATCTTTTATCCGTTCTTATTCTACAGAATACCACATCGCTGCTCTGATGCATCTTTCATTGAAACCGAATCTTTTTCTTCCACCAGACTTTCTTTTTCAATTCTTGTGCACTAACCAACACCCTGTGTTTTCAACAGAACCTGTTTCCGAACCCAATATTACAGCCAATGCAACCAGCCTGATAGAGTACAATGACACCGTGAAACTAACATGCTCCGCAACAGGCACGGCGGTCTCTTATCTGTGGCTTGAAGAAAATAGCACAATAATTCCTGGCGGCAGGTTTGAACTGGGTGCCGATAACAGCACACTCACTATTCCTGGAGTTTTACGAACAGACGGACCGTTCACCTGCATCGCATACAACTCGATTAGCGAACAGACAAGCGAGTCGTTTTATCTCAATGTTTACTGTAAGTGTCCCAAGAGATCAGTAGTTGCACCGTTTATTACCAGTCCTGCTGGGCACCATGTTCTGGGAGAGTGGTGTTGCACTTGGGGATAGTAGGACAGTGATGACCTCATTGGACTAACACTCAAAAGTACTGGACAGTCAGATGAGAGACGTGTCCGAATCTACATCGGCAGCTGGGGAATTTAAATTCAAACCTGGAACTTCAAAGCTAAACACCAATCTCAGTAACGGTGACCAGTAAACTACAGCATTGTGGGAAAAAAATCTGGGTCACTCATGTACTTCAGGGGAAGGAGATGTGCCGGATAACCCGACCTGTTCTATGTGTGACTCCAGGCCCAACGATCAGGCTGACTCCTTACAGACCCCTCGGTTCAGTGGCAATTGGGTATGTTCATTAAATATTGCAACTGCCGGTGACGGCCACCTCCAGTGAACCAACGAGATAAGAGGTTTCAGTGTGAGATTCCTGAACAATGAGGTCAGGCACAGCCCCCGCCTGGTACACCAGGGACAAGTTGGACAGCTAACGTGGACCGAAATGTCTTCACTTGTAATAAGTCCAGAGCAGGACTTGTAATAACATTCGCATTCGATCCCATCCAATCAAATACACATCTATCGCTTCTGAAATCTAATTTTGCATTGATTCTATTTCAACACTAAGAATTGTGATCCTTCTATGGGGCGATAAGTTCACGGATGTTTTCACAGATGAGGGGCTTGAGGGGAGTCATTCAAATTCTGGCCCAGTGCACAATCAACCAGGAGCTCTGAAAATAATTCCACTCCCAGGGAGGAAAATATCAGGGCGAGGAAGTGCCAGAGCTAGTGGGGGCCTGTCACCCTCCTGACGGAGCTCCGGAGAAAGCAGAATTAGAAATAGCCAGAGAACCATCGATTTCCCCTGTGAGAGGAACGTTACTGCCTCCCCGATCAATGTGGCAACCACAATCACCAGTGGGTTTAACCTGAGAGGTCCAAATTTACTTCCTAACATACACGCTGTTACACACTGGGTTTGGGACCGGGACTGAGGCCCACCTAGGCACTAGGACTGGGATTTAAGAAATTGGAATTTGAAAGCATTTGCACGCCCACATAGCACTGGATCTTTTTCCACATTTATTGCAGCTGTTCCTAAGTTCGTCAAATGTTGATGGGCTGAGTGGCCTCATTCTGATGGGCGGATCTTCCACGATTCTGTACCTTAAACCACACAGAGGCCTCCAACCCCAGGAAGTTACAAGGCGTGGTTATTGCACTGACGTGTGCCGTGGAGCTCTCTATTCCAGGTTGGGGGGTGGTGGCTTGGAGAGAGGTTTTGGGATGTGAGACATCTGTTGAATTTGCAGGGAAATGTGACTTACTGCGTGTGCTTTATAGAACAGTCCGCTCTCTGTGTCTAGGAAAGGTGTTGGTGTGCACTCTCTGTGGTGGTGGGCTGTTCTCCCTCTCCCGCTCTGCTCCTCTGCTGCTTTTGCTGTTCATGTAATTTACTGCCATCCGTTTTGTACGTTTGTTTTAGACGGACCGGATCATCCAAATATCACCACTAACCCTGATTCCCTTCCTTACACTGCTGGAAGCACCGTCACTTTAACATGTTCCGCAGAGTCCAGGCCAACCGCTAACCTGGATTGGTATCTGAACGGTGCCTTTCTACAAACTGGGCAGCAACTTATCCTTGACAATATTTCTGTGAGCAAGACGGGGAATTACACTTGTCAGGCCTTTAACAATGTCACAGAAAAGTACAATGCCTCGACTCTAGAAATAACTGTGCTGGGTATGTAATACATTTCTCCTTTTTCTACCGACGAGAACACAACGGTGATAGTGGACACTCGGTTGTTGAAATAAATGGCTGAAATTGTGCAGAATATCGATTCAGAATATTAACTTTGCATGCTGAACAATAAGGATATTGATTAAGGAATATCGAACTGCTTCCTTATGTTGATAACCATGCATTTGTCCATATGGGTCCTCAAAAGTGGACATTCTCCTTCCCAGCCTTTACGTGACTCCAGACACACCAGCTGTGCGAACGCTTCACTGCCACCAGTTTGAGTAAGAGGGTCGGTGCAATGGAGGGGCAGTCGGGGACGAGCAATAAATGCCAATCATGTCCATATCTAGTGACGAATTGTAGAAATAGCATTCCAGGAGTCTCTAAGCTGGTTTTAGCGAGACTTAGACACCTGCTGTAAAAGCCAAGGCAACTCACCAATAACCAACACTGTGTATCCAGGATCCCGACCCTAAACCTCCACTCTGCATTTCGCTCCACCTACGCTGCCTGACCATGTGTGCTCGTCCAGATTTCCAGCATCTACAGTCTCTTGTGTCTCTGTGTATACAGGCGGTTGCCCCGACTGGAATGTTTAAAGTTGCAGTTTCCCTCCATGTGATTGAGGAGTGAATGCACTAAATTCTTTCGGCAGTTTGCACAGTACTTCTTGGTCCCTCTTCCAACTTCTTCCAAAGTTGAACGTTGTTCCTGCACATTTCTCGCCTCTGCTGCCCACGTCGTTTGACGGTTACAAATAGACTTTGCTCGCTGCTTCAGCCTCCGGTCTCCTTGGTCGACAGTCCTCTCGGGAGGTCACGGCTTGGCCGAGTAACCAGGGCGGCACTCCGTTCTCGAGAGGCGAACTGGCTTCACCACCACAATCCCGGAGGATGTCGGAGTTAGAACCAACTAACTCCCACGGCACACTGGGAGACCGCACGGCCCATCGGTGTCGTGCGAGCTCCTTGGAGAGCAATCCTCTCAGTCCCATTCCTTGCTCTTTCCCTGCAGGCTATTCTCCAGCCAGCGCCGCCCTGTTAATTTCTGAGTCCAGTTTAATACTATTCCTAGTTGGAGCAGCTGGTCATTCCCATTTAATTCTTATTCCCTGCTTCAAAAGCATCCCTTACATTCTCCTTGAATCACAGGGTGTGCCTATTCTCTTCTTGGGACTGCGAGTCAGCAGCGCCACCATCTACGCCACTGTGCCCCTCACCCGTCGTCGGCCAGCTATTTTTAAACGCATTCAAATGTCAGCACCTTAGCACTTTTACGTTTTCCTGAGGAATTTTTGGTGCCCCCACGAATTGAATTGTTCAGATTTTCAGACCTGGTACTTTAGTGACGACAAATTAGACACTCTTCTCCTATCAAGCAAACTTTTGCCAACCTAATATAAGAAGAAGGTTTTTGACCCAGAGAGTGTTGGAGCGTGGAATGTACTGCATCGGGCGGTGGTGGAGCCAGATACATTGGTCAAATACAAGACATTACTACATAAGCATTATGGAGGAATTAGGGGGATATATGGGAGGAAGAGGTTAGATAGTCTTAGGCGAGGTTTAATGGTCGGCTAAAGTCATTGTGGGCCAAAGGGCCTGTACTATGCTGTACTGTTCTATATTCTATGTTCTAATGCCAGATTACTTCATTGCCATTTCCCTAAACCCCTCCTCTCCCCCCCCCCAACCCCGCTGCAATGTGTCAGTTCAGATGTTCCCTAAATCTGGGGCCAACCGGAATAATCAACTTTCCTAACAAAGAACCGTGTAAAACCTGTTGGAGTGATCAGATTTCAAGATTTTCCGCCATCGACTCATTTCTCTTGTTCACCGAAATCCATTTTGACCTAATACTTCCTCCATAAAGGTTTCGGTTGTGAATCTCTCAGAGGTGACAGAAGCTTAATCAGAAAATAATGCATCCACGTATTTACGCAGCAGGCTTTTTTTTATTTTTTAAATGACTTCCTTGTTGAAGAAAGTGTTCCCCTTGCAAAAATAATTAGTTATATAAGATCACGATAGGTTTGATATGTAACTGCTCCATTGCTGCAGTGCTTCCATGCATTTAGAACATGTGGCTGTCGCTGGCGCCCTCAGTACCTGTTCTGTAGGCCAAACTGGCCTTAGGAAGGTGACTTTCAGCTGTTTTCTTAAACCATTGAGTCTCTTTCTGCTCTTGTAACTAACAAGTAACAGGTTCCACGCAGTGATTGGCTGTTGAACACCACCACTGAACCGAACACATTCAGTGGAAAATATGTTACAAGACGTTTACTGTGGCTCCAAGAGCGGACCAGAGGCTGGGCATCCTATGGTGAGCGATTCACCTCCCAATACGCCAAGGTCTCCACAATCTACAAGGCACAAGTCAGGAGTGTGATTTGATACTCTCATCTTGCCTGCGTTGCTGCGGCCGCAGCAACACTCGAGAATCTCCACACTATCCTGAACCATGCAGCCGTCTCGATCAAAGCCCCACACTCCCCTGGACGGTCAATCCCTCCACCAGCTGCACCAGTGGCTTCAGTGTGCACCATCCTCAAATTGTCCTGCCGTTACCTGCCCAAACTAGTCTGACAGCGGCTTCCACAGAACCCTACCTCATCCACCACTAATGACAATGGCAGCGAGCACACGGGTACACCAGCACCTGCAGAGTTCCCAGACTTGGAAAAATATTGCTGTGACTTCTCTGTCACTGGGTCAAAACCAGACTCCGGAGATTCTCACCACCACCTTCTCGAGATAGTGAGGGCAGGAAGATAATGTCAGTACCAACAAGTGAATAGGTAAACATCTGGAGGAGATATAAAATGGTCTCCAGACTTATGATCCGTGCTTTTCCACAGTTTAAATAGGGACACAGTTAACACACTGGGATGGGAGAGGCAAGGTGTGCTGGAGTTCTTTCTCAGAAGTTCCTGAGTCTTTGATGTTCTCGACTACAAAGAGCTATGAAGAGTGAGTCAGTGCCTGTGCAAACTGCCGAGGCAGACGGAGTTTTGGACAACGAGGGGGGGGTCAAAGGTCATCATGAACAGGCAGGAAAGTGGAGCTGACGCCACTAACAAATCAGTCATGATATTATTAAAAGGTCGAACAGGTTGGAGGAGCCGAACGGTCAACTCCTGCTTCTGTTACACATGTTTTATCCAGCTAATAATTGAAACGAGGTAAAAGTCATCATAGAATTTAAACCTCCAACTACAATCTTTCCTCACCGGTCTCGTTTTTAGCTTGTCGATAGGTTGTCATTTCAGGCTGACCTCTTAGAATTAAATATTAACGAGGTGTTTCTGATACTCACCGCTGGTAGTTCAAGAGCATTGTAGGTCTCCCTTAGTGCGCATTATCCCTGCTAATGAGTAACCTGCAGATCAATATCTAATCTGTGCGACGTGAACTGTGGTTTTCAACGTTTGGTTTTACCTTAACTCCTCACAAGTAAATATCCGGGTTAATCCGTGTCTATATGTTTAAGGGAAGGGTTAAGAGATGTGGAGGGGAATAAGGGTCACTTATCTTCACCTAGAGGTACTGGTTGAGGAGGTGTAGGGGGGCACACCAATTTCACAGCATGTTACAATTATTTAGTTAAGCATTTGAAACGCCAGGACATAGAAGGATGCGGACCTGGCACTGGAAATTGGGATTACTACGGATAAGTAACTAATATCCGGCATGAACATTTTTGGTCGAAAGGTCCGTTTCCATGCTCTGTGACTCTGTAGCTCTCTGACTGATCTGATGCAGTCCTGTGGTTGTTATCACAATGGTCTTTAACCTGCGTGTATTTATCTGCTTGAAGGTCTCCTTATCAATGTACCGCGAATCCCCTGTCAGTTGCCTTCAATGAGAGTTCTCGCCTTTGGAGAGGGTGAGGAGTAGAGTTGTGAGAACGAATCCAGGGATGAGGAACTTCAATGGTGGAAAATCTGGGATTGTTCACCTTGCATTTAACATCAGGAAGGATGTAGACAGACTGAGAGAGAGCGAGAGAGAGAGAGAGGGAGAGATAGAGAGAGACGAGATTCGGGGAGAGAGGTGAAAAAGGGGGAGGAGAGGGAGGGAGAGAGAGCGAGGAGAGAGGAGAGAGAGGGCGGGAGAGAGAGAGCAGTTGTTCGCACTGACGGAGCGGGCAACACGGCACAGCGACAGAAGAACAAAATTAATAACCTGTAATTTTAACCAAAGACATCTCTTATAAACGGATCCTATGCTTTTGTTCTGTGCATCCACAGCTGTATTTGCTGTTCTTACAAATTATTGATTCATCATCATATTTCAAGGGTTTACATTTAAACAATAGTGCTGGCTTTCTTGATCATTGATTTTACCTTTCCCAGAGGTCAAACATTGCCCTGTCAATAAATCGCAAGCACATCAGCAGCAGGTGGAGTAGTCTGCCATTCGGTCCCTCGAGCATCCTCTGCTATACAATGACGTCATCGCTGCTCCGTGTTCCTCAGAACCCTTGACTCCCCGATCGCCGAATACACCTCCGTCTATGCCGATCTTGAACATACAGTGTCTTATCCCCACAGCTCTGTAGAAAATTCTCCCCATCTGCGTTTGAAGCTGGCGATCCCATACTTCTGAACCTTGGACCCCAGCTGTACAATTTCCCCAGAAGGGAAAATATCTTCTCGACAGCTGTATTACTCTGGTGTGTTTGACATCAGATCAAACTGAAATTAAAAGTTATAATGCCAACACAAGACCATCAGACAAATAGGAGAATGTGCAGGCCACTCGGCCTCTCTGAGCTGCCCCGCCATTTGAATCAAAGTAGCAGACCAATGTTAACCTCAGCTCCACATCTGTGCCATTTCGCCATAACCCTCTACTCCTCGATCTTTCAGATATTCATCAATCTCCACCTTAAATTTATCCAATGATCCGAGATCCACCACGCTCGGAAACAGAGAATCCAAGAGATTCACTGCACTCTGAGAGAAGACGTTTCCCTTTACCCACGTTTTAGATGACCGGGCCTTTATTTTGTAACTGTGTCTGCTTGTTCATGACTCCCCCACTGGTGGAACCATTTTAGCTTTGGGCATAGAACAGTACAGAGCAGGAACAGGCCCTTCGGCCCACCGTGTCTGTGCTGAACATGTTGCCAAATTAAACTGATTCTATCTGCCTGCACATGATCCGCACCCCTCCGTTCCCTGTCTGTTTCCACCTCTTAGACGACAATGTGGTGTCTGCTTCCACCACCAGCCCTGGCAGCTCCTTCCAGGCACCCACCACTGAGAAAAACTGAGCCCGTACATCTCCTTTAACCCTTCCCCCTCCCCTCAATGCTGTGCCCTCTAGTATCCAGCGTGTAACCTGTCAATCAGACTTAGGACCCTATGTGTTGGAATAAGAACACCCCTCATTCTTCTGAGCACCAATGAATACAAACCCAAGGTCTCTAGGTTATGGTAAGGCTCAGGGTGAGGTTCAAGTTTAGAGTTAATCTTATGGTTAGGGCCATGCATTAGGTGTAGGGTTCGGATTGTCTTAACAGGACAACCCACATCTCAGGAATGAGCCTGGTGAATCTGCTTATGACCGCCTCCAATGTTACTAGGTCGGGTTTTTTAGGTAAGGGGACGAAATCTGTGTATAGAATTCTAGATGTGGCCTCTCTAGGAACCCGCTCAACTGTAACAGGACCCTCCTATTCTTCAATTCCAGTTCCTTTGCAGTAAAGGCCAAGGTGCCGGTGACAACCATGGCTTGGTGAACAGAGGCCTAACTGATATGAGGAGACTGCGTTAAAAGGTGTAACTCCATTTCTCCTTTACTTGTATTTACAGAACCTGTGTCTAATGTCACTGTAACACGCAACAATTTAAGTCCCGTGGAAATCAACGACACAGTTGTGCTCATTTGTGACGCGCAGGGCACTATTCAGAGACGAAAGTGGTTGAAAGATAACCAACCCATCCAGGAAAATGACAGGATATTTACTCCTTCAGATAAAGCAAATCTGACCATAGCCCGTGTTAAGAGAACTGACACAGGAACATACAACTGTACCGTAAGCAATGCTTACAACAGCGGCAGTGCAGCAATCTACGTGCAAGTGAACTGTAAGTACGCAGGCTGCTCAGAACATTAGTTTGCGTTTGATATTACTGATTACAGAAAGGACATACCTTCTCGATTTATGTTTGTAGATGGACCAGACAACGTCAGAAGTGTGCCGCAGGGTCCAGTTGAGGCAGATATTGGTTCACCTCTAACCTTAACTTGTTCTGCCCTGTCAGTCCCCAGTGGCGAATATATATGGTACAGTGGGACAAATCATCTACAGACAGGGCAGCAGTACACCATCGAGGCAGTAAGCTCGGTTGACAGTGGGAATTATACTTGTGAGGTTTATAACAACATAACCATGAAACGCAGCAACCTCACTGTCGTGGTAACTGCACGGGGTAAGTAAATGTTTCTCTCTCTATTTGACTGATATTGTTTTACAAATATCTCACCAGGTGTACTTCCTGAGCTTCGCGCTCTCCTCCCCTGTCTGACTTCCTAATCACAAGGCTAATGATCCAGTGTTGTTGGGAACTTTGAATGTGGAAGGAAGTATCAGCCAAGACAGAGGATATAAAGGGATTTACTTATTAACCATGAACCCGTTAATTTAACCTCCTTGGATAGGTCTACAACAGATGGGGTTATATTCCAGGTTTGGAAAAGCTTTTGTAACTCAAGGACAAGTAAACTCTCGGTGAACTAAACGGATAGTCGCTTCTGTTTCACTGCTTCAATGACTGGGGGGCCGTTCAATGTCCCTGCTTGTTAGCAGTGCCACCGGAAGCTGTTATTGTGGACGGCAGACTCTGGAGTTCTGAGATGCGGGAATGTTTCTCAACACCCAGAAACTCGGGCAGTACTAAATGAACTTCAGGAAGCGCAGAAGGAAATAAACCTGCGTGAGTAAGAATCAGCAGCTGGAGATACCGAAAAAGACAATGCTTGAGCAAATTACAATCGTTTAAGTAACAGAATGTTCTGGAATGAAGTCAGAAAACTCGAGAAACACTCAGCAGATCGGGCAGTGTCCGCGGACAGAAAAACTGTGTCGATGTTTCAGGTTGTAGATCCTGACCCAGGGCCGAGAGGTGGAGGAATCAGTAACTGGGGTCTCAAAGGTGAAGTGAACCGTCACCGGAGATGGGGGGAAATGGGACAGTGGCATTCCTCGACCAGTTGTTGCCGAGGGTCTTCGACTTGAATCGTTAATTGTTTCTCTCTGCACGAATGCTGCCTGACCGGTTGATTGGTTCCAGGTTTTCCGCTTTTGATTTCGTATTTCCAACATCTGCAGCTTTTCGTTTCCCATTTTCATCAGGTTCAGATCAATAAACCGGTGACGAATAATTACCGTTTGTCTTCAGATAAACTGCCGGACGTGGGGTCCGCGGTGTTCATGTGCTTACGGACTCTGTCTCGGCAGGGCATATACAGATGGCAGTTAGAATAGCGCAAGGGTGCAAGAATAGAGACTGTTCTCCCTCAGGGTAAACCGGTTTTACCGGGAGGAGTCTCTGAGGATGCCTTGGTGCATTGAGAATGTATTGACTTTGGAGCTTCAGGAAAAAGGAGAAATTGCGTATAAAAGCAATGAAATTGTGCTAATCATCCCTAATACCATGCTTGGGCAACCTATTGTGCGCTCTCCCGATCGCCACACCAGGGAGTATGTGAAGGTCTTTGAGAACCTGCAGGGGAGATGTGTCGGTGTGCATCTATGGGTCAGGGATTCCAGTTCCAGGACTAGAGAGGTGAAGCGGGGACTATTCGCCTCGGAGCAAAACAGATTGAGGGAAGACTTGTCAAGGAGTGGATGGGGACGTCTGCTTTTGGCAAACAATAAATGCAGTGGATTTGTGTGGAAGAACCATTCAGCGCATGACTTGGAACTCACTCCCTACAAGTGCTGTAGAGGTGCAGACAATTATCGACTGTGAAAGGAAATGGTGTCGACTCTTGACAGAATTAACCTCACAGCACACCGGAGTAGAGCGGAGCAATCTTAAAGGTTGGCGCACACTCTAGAGAACAAGCATGAACTGATGGGCAGACTGGTCCTTCCTCTGCACAGCACTGACTTTATGACTTGTGCAGACCTCAGTGGGGAACTCGCAATTTCCCTAAAAACGGCAAATGGTGAAAATATGAAATAAAGTGCCAGAAAATTAACATGTCAGGCAGCACCTACGGAAAGAGAAATGCTTAACTTGATCTGTACCCCTATCCAATGATGTGTTTGGTATTGTTATTGGTATTTGTATTGGTTTATTATTGTCACTTGTACCGAGGTACAGTGAAAAACTTGTCCTACAAACCCATCGTACAGGTCAATTCATTACACAGTGCAGTTACATTGAGTCAGTACAGAGTGCATTGATGTAGTACAGATAAAAACAATAACCGGACAGAGTAAAGTGTCACAGCTACAGAGAAAGTGCAGTGCAATAAGGTACGAGGTCACAACAAGGTAGATCGTGAGGTCATAGTCCATCTCATCATATAAGGGAACTGTTCGATAGTCTTTCTTTCTCAATATTTCTCTTTTCATTTCCCTGAACTCTGTGGCTCCCTGGTTCCGCGTTTCACAATTTTCAGTCAAAGCTAGAAAAAAAAGATATTAAGAGAAACTGCTGCAAACATTCATCAGCTCAGGCAGAAGTTAACATTTCCGGTCCGTTTCTCTCAGCACAAATTCTGCCTAACATTCTGGGTGTTTGCAGGTTGTTCTGTAACTATTTCAGACCCAGTGATTTCCGGTTCGTTTTTCATTCTTTTCATTTACTGCGGAATTCCTGGCGGTCTGACTTTACTCTCGTGGCCTTGTAATTTAACAACATGTGAAAAGAACGCGCATTCCCCTCGCAGAACCTAATTTCTCCTGACAGATTATTAAGTAAATTGATCACTTTTCATGGGGAGATCCGTGCCTTTCTTCTGATCCAGATGTGGATTTATCAAGACTTTTATTTCCAGTTCGGTTTCCGATTTTTGTGCTACTCTAGGGCATGAAGAACGTCAGGAGGTTTCCCGTCACAGTAGCCACGTAAAACACACCTCCAGCGACACTGGAGACAGTGACAATTACAGATGAGTTCAGGCCCATTATTTCATCAACAAACGTTGTTGTCAGTAATTCTTCACTTGTCTTGCGGGAAAGTATCGCACGGACTCGGCAGGCATATGCTTCAGAAGTCTTTATTGTAGCATGATATCATGGAGAGCCCAGACTCCTAAAAGCGGAGTTCCGCAGCTCTGCCCGACCAAGAGATTACAACCTTCATTTATATTACAAGAGTAGGTGACGACAAGCATACAAGCACAAATAGCAGAAGTGAATGGCAGAAATAAATGGCAGAAGTGAGCAACCATGGCTTCAGCCTTAGTCTGGCACTCTTGAGCAGCAAAGTATAATTAGATTGCTGCATCCTATGTGGCGGTCAAAATACAAAACTTCACTATACACAGAGAGCTGCTTGGCTACCGGCTGAACATCACCATACATGGAGAGCTCCTTAGCTATCGGCAGAGCAAAAGTTAATCCTTCAGATTCCCTTCTGCAGAAATTCCAGAACATTCTCAATTGTCTTTCACATTTCTCCCACAACGTGTTTTACTTTCCGCCCCATTTTAACCTTCCTCGCCAGTAAACCGTGCGGCCCACACACAAGCGGAGTGGACGCTGGACACCACACCCATGTTCTGGAAGGAACACCTGCCTCTCTAAATTAAAAGCAAGGGAAATGGAAATTCTGCGTGGCTGACATCTGTTCCCCGACTTTTATTGGTTAAATTTGCAAACAACGATTTTCTTCCATTTATTTTCTGATCTTTAAAGCTGAAAATCAGCACGAGGTACCACAAGCAATCAAAATTGTATGGACATTGACTTACATTCCAATGCATTACGTCTCGTTATTTCTTCATTTCCATTTTCAGTTCGAAATGTTCACTCTCCCGGAGGTTTGTCAGCTGGAGAGATAGCTGGGATTGTGATTGGCGTCGTTGCTGCAGTTGCGATTGTGGGTGCACTCGCTGCCTTGTCAATCAAGAAAAATGCAAGCAGGTAAATATGTTTTATTCAATCTTTACCTGCATGTTGTTTATACTTACCAAGGTCTGATATCCTAAAGTAACCAATGATTTGCTGCAGAATAATGTGCGTTTCCTCTATCCTGTCAGCCGATGGGAGCCGAATTTCTACAGCGCCTTCCACACTTGCTCTATTTACAGGAGCTCTTTAAATCTGCTCCGCTTTACCAGTCATTCATCGTAACTAATGTAGTGTAGCAATCAAGGTGCTCCACATTACGCCGTGACATAGAATGGGCATTCGGCCCATTCCTTTCCCATTTATTTGTGTATGTACTAACTCCACACACACACACACACTACAGGGCGATAGCAGCGAGCACAGGTCGCTGTATCTGCGCGTCAGCACTGACTGCTGCTCCACTGTGCTGAAATTGCCGGAAGAAGAGGCCTGTATTATCAATCTGGCGTCTTTCGTTGAAATCCCTCCATCCCAACGTGAGAGGCTGAAGCTGGAGAAGATCACTCAGCCGGTCGAGCCCATTATGCCCTACAATTTGATTGTTGATTTGATCTTGGCCTCAGTTCAATTTGTCCCCCATTCCCAAAAGCCCTTCACTCTGCATTACACCAAGGATTTTTCTCACTCGGCCATGAATATATTCAATGCTTCCAAATCCACAATGTGACGGAGGGCACAGATTCACAGCATCTGATTACTCCTCACCTCTTTCTGAGACAGGCGGCGCCTTCTTCTGAATTATGCCCTCTTCCCTGGAGACGTTTACTGTGGTAACAACATCTCAACCTGTCCATCCCTCCTTAGAAATACGCTTTAGGTTCGGAGACGGTGAGGGCTAACTTGAACTGACTGAAGCAATCTGTCCAATGACCATGAACAGCAAAATCCTACCAAAGTCCAAGCCGATTCACACCTTCACGTCTGGAAGGCTAGTGTCCGTCACTATCTTCTCTTGTCTCCACATATCTCAGAGACCATATGTGGAGAGATAAACGTATCAACAATATTCTTTCATCAGAAGGATCGTTATGTGAGCATAAGTAGGCCGACTATTACAATGGGAATGTGATTACTTCTACTAGCGATTTAATTGACACCTCTGTGCTCAGACCAGATCATTTGATATCCTTGCTTCAACATCCTATTGCTGTCAAGCTGCAACAATAAATGCGATTACTGGCGAAATTCCCACTCATTGAATTACTCTATTGAAAGAAGCTTTATTTTCAGCATTCATATTTTGATCTGTTTTTGTTTACTTAGGATGAAGGTTCCGGAGGTAAATCACGGGAGCAGAAAAGCAGGAGTAAACAGTGAGTAGAAAGCATTTTGCACAGCTGTATGTACAAGACGTTGGTTGGGCCACACTTGGAAAGTTGTGTGCTCTTCTGTTCACCGCAGTATGGAACTATGTGGTCGTGTGTGGAAGAGATTCGCCAAGATGTTGCCTGGAATGGAGGACTTTAGTTCCAAGGAGAGTTTATACGCTGGATAGTTGTCACTGGAGGGCAGGAGGCTGAAGCTAACTTTTCATAGCTTCACATAATTATGAAGTATATAGTCACAGACCATTCCAAGCGCAGAGGAATCTGAATCAAGAGTAAGTATGTGAGGGAAAATATTGAAAGGAGATAAGAGAGGCAAGTTCTTCACACAACTGTGATGGGTGATTGGAACTAGCTGCCAGAGGAGGTGGTTGAGGCAGGTACAGAGTTTACAAATCATTTCAACAGGTGTATGTATAGGAAAGGAAAAGAGGGATAGGATCCAAATTCAGGAACGTAAGATCAAAGTGGATGTGCATCTCTGTCGGCTGTAATACTCCATCACTTCATGTAACAGAAATTACAAAAGATGTTTCTGCGCAGATCCGTGGACCTCACAGAGACGCTCGCATAATTCTTAGCTCCAAATTTTTGAAAGAGGAAGTCGGAATCATGAGGTATCCTGGGATGTCTTTAAGCGGCTGCATAGAGAGTTATACTCCAGTGAGATGAAGGGGCATCAGGGGAGGTGACTGACGATCAATACTTCTGTATAGAGTTGCTACTGTCTGGAATGTCTTTCCTTGCTTCAGTTTGATCGCTCGTAAATCTTCAAGGTTGCAAGACTCTGAATCGAAATTGATTAACAGTTGTGTTTGTCCTGTGATGCTCATCCTCTGCATAACTAAAATCTGCAATGCTTAACCTGGCCGTTCACTGAACTGGATCGGCACCAACTTCTCAAGGACAACGAGTATCCCCAAATCCTTCCACCGAGAAGGATAAAAACAAGATAAGAACGTAATTTGGTAAAATCTACATGGCTTGTACGAAACCGGCGGACCCCATGGAATTAATGTGACACCATATCCAATGTGTCCAACAGCTTTCCTCCGTGTTGGGAAATTATTTTGAATCTGTTTGTTTATATAACCAAACGTGTTGTATTCCCACAGATACCTTGGCTACGGATGTTGCAGGCTCGTCACAGACGTATGAAAATATGCCAAGGAATCATAAGGTTGGTACAATTACAGCATGATGATATTATAATCACCATCAATTTTTATATGCATAAGGGACAATGTTGTTGCAGAACCATAAGTATAATTCCTCATGCAGCATTTGTGCACTGGAGTCAACAGACTGGTGTCCTTCGGAAAATAAATGGATAAAACTTGAAATTGGATTCTTTCTTTCATGTTCAAATTCACTCTCGTACCTCAGAACAAACTTTAAACACGTTTGTATATTGCATCGACAGGAAGCCTAAAGAGGTATATGGGCCAATCTCGGCCAGTCGGGACAAGCTTGTTGGCAGCATGGCCGGGCCGGACCAGTTGGGCCGAAGGACTTGTCTCCATGCAGTAGTATTGTATGGCTCTGTGACTCTATGACTGGTTGGGAATAGTCCTGATCACTTGTAGCCCGCCAACTGACTTCACTTCCGAACTATCGTACCACTGGACTCTCTGATAAACGGGGTTAATGACACTCTAGGGATCCATATCTGTGAGAGGACATTTCGATCGAATTGCGAAGCAAAATTTATCTGTGTGTAGAATAGGCTTTCGGTGCAAAATTGTTCAAAGCAGCAATGGATATGAACACTGATTCCTTCAGGTTTCATTTAGGAGGAGCGATAATAACATTTTCTGTCTGGTTGGATCATTCATTCGTTTTCTTTTCATTTTCCCATCCACAGAGTAGCGCTCACCCGCCCGATGAAAACTCCACTTACATGGTAAGGGAATTATGTTTTATTCCTTTTGGGGTATATACTTCCAATTTCTCCGTTTCAAAACAAAACGAAGTGTGAACGACTCTACCACTGGAAGCCCCTCCAACACATGACAAGTTCACAGCTGATCCTGTCTCTCCCGCCCCCTTTCCCACCCGATCCTATATACGCCGATTCACTTGCTGTCCAAGAGCCTATCGGGCTCAGCGTGGAACACACGCAACGTATTCGATATGATCTCGATACACGTTTACCATTGTCTGCTTCTGCTAATATTTGCGAATCATAACGACCTGTTCATGTTCAACAGGGGCTGGTGTTGGAAGATCGATCAGTTTACAGCGATCTGAGGAGGTATGAGAGCATTAAGATCGACAAATAACACAACATGTTCTTAAAAAAGCAAACATTTGCATTCTTATTCATGTCTTTGAAACGTGGACAGATACATGCTACAACTTCCCTGCGACTATTAGATGACAGACATCAGGCAGTGTGGGCTGGAGACAGGTGCAGGGTGACAGTGAACATTAGAGGAACCGCTTTATTGAAACGGTAGCCGTGTAAAACTTATAACGTGACAGGAAATATGCACCTTCAGGACATCTCAAAAACTTACAGAGCATATTGCCGTGTTTGACTCCATCAGTTGTAACTCTACACAGGTTCCGACTGTGGGCCAACGTGAATGGTATTTTGTTTCCTCAGACCACGTCACTTGTGATGCGGAGGGATTTGTTGGTTTATCAATGGCGAGGACAACAGGATAACGAACCGAAGAATGTTCCGCTGCACAAAACCTCCCTCACGTTTCCGTTACAACGGTTCTCCATGTCACCCTCGGTTCTTCCCGTGTCTCTCGTTGTCATTGCCCAGCATCAGGAATGAATGGTGTCATTTGGACTTGG
Source organism: Pristis pectinata (assembly GCF_009764475.1). NCBI lineage: Eukaryota > Metazoa > Chordata > Chondrichthyes > Rhinopristiformes > Pristidae > Pristis > Pristis pectinata. The sequence goes on from NC_067442.1 coordinate 961,571, forward strand.
TTCCCTCAACGCGTCCAACTCTGTTCCCGGCCTAACGCTTCTAACCCTCGTCTGGTTGCCGCCCACATTTCCGCCACATCATTCCCTTGCAAAGTGGCTCCTCTTCCTTCTTGATGCAGATCATGGGACTGGTCCGTCCTTGACCGCTTCCATTAACGAAACAAAGCGTCGAATTCAAATTGTTGGCGAACCAGACTTTGACTTCCTATTAGCCAGGATCCTCTTGCAGCCGCCCATGCGTTACCGCTACGCCGTCACTCTGGGTATAATGACCCAATATTTTCTACGTTTCCATACCGATCCTTCCTGTTGCAAGGAGGAAAAGATCGCGCTCTCAGCAAGTACTGATGAAGCGTGAGTGTCAACTCGTTCAACACAACATCAACAGATATTTTCCTGCACGATGTCCAGCCTCACCTGTCTGGGCCCAGAGTCCTGGCGTCATTCTCGACAGCAATGAGAACTCGGCTTCCTTACCCAGAACCATTGGATGCTGCAATTCCCTTCCTTTATGAGGCCTCCTTCCGACAAATGTGGTGACTGGAAATTCTGTTGCCGTCCCCAATTCGCCCTCAACCTGTGGCACAGAGAAATATGTGAATGTGGATGTCGTATCTGCGTAAACGCGACTGTAAAGCACAACAATGAGTTCGTAAGGCACGGGAAGTAAAGACTCATAAGAACATAAGAAAGTATCAATGTAAGAAATAGGTGCAGGAGTAGGACATCTGCACCCATGAGCCTGCTCCGCCATTCAATAAGATCGTGACAGATCTGGTCGTGAAGTCAGCTCCACTTCCCTGCCTTTTCCCCATAACCCTTACGTCCTCCACTGTGCAAAAATCTATCTAACTGTGTCTTAAATATGAGGTCGTCCCTACTGCATCCCTGTAGAGAGAATTCCACAGATTCTCTACTCTCGGGAAAAACCAATTTCTTTTCATCTCCGTCCTAAATCTATTCTCCCTAATCTTGAGGCTATGTCCCCTAGTTGTAGTCTCACATATTAGTGGAAATAACCTTACTGACTAAAAAAATTATCTATCCCTTTCACATGTTTCTTTCAGATGCCCTCTCATTCTTCTGAATACCAGGGAGTACAGTCACCGGCAACTCAATATCTCCTGACAGGCTAACCCACTCAACTCCGGATTCAACCCAGTGATATTCCTGTGCACAGCCTCCAATGCCGCCAAATCTTTTCTCAACTAGGAAGACCAGAACTGCAAGGAATATTCTGGGTGCCGCTTCACCAGTACCGTGCAGAGTTCCAGCATAACCTCCCTGCTCTTAAATTCAATCCCTCTTGCAATGAATAACGTGTTGCAACTGCAAACCAACCTTTTGCGATTCACGCACTCCTAAGCCCCCTGCACAACAGCATGTTGCAATCTTTCACCACTTAAATAGTTATCTGATATTCTTTTTTTTCCTTCCAAAGTGGATGACGTCGCATTTACCAACATTGTACAACATCTGCCAGACCCTTGCCCACTCACTTAACCTATCCATATCTTCCATTCCTAATTGCTTGCTTCGTGGTTTTTTGTTACTTTGTAAAGTTTTCCCAATCTTCCACTTTCCCGCTACTCTTGACGACTTTGTATCCATAAACTTTAAGCTTGATGTCTTCTTTAATTTCCTCAGTTACCCAAGACTTGCTCTCCCCACCCTAACTGTCCCTTGCTTTTAACTGGAATATACTTCTGTTGAGCGCCATGAAATATCTCTTTGAAAGTCGTTCACTATTCCTCAACTGTCGCACCATAGAGCCTGCGTTTCCAGTCTACGCAAGACAACACCTGCCTCATTCCGTTGTAGTCTCCCTTGTTCAGGCAAAATGCACTGCTTTAAGATTGAACTATTGCACTCCCCAATTGTATGAGAAATTCAATCATACAATGATCACTCTTTCTAAGAGAATCCCAAACTGCAAGAACGTTAATTTCACCTGTTTCATTGCACAGGAGCAGACCAAAGATAGCATTACCCTCGCAGGTTCACTAAAATGCTGTTCAAGAAAGCTATCGCGGATGTATTCCATGAAGTCCTCCTCAAGACTGCCTCGACCAATTTGATTCGCCCAATCTATGTGGAATTTAAAGTCCCTCTTGACAACTGCCGTTCCATTCTTACATGCACCGGATATTTTTTCATTTATTGTCTGGGCCACTGTCATATTATTATTCGGTAGCTAATACACAACTCGCACCAGTGAAGTCTGCCCTTTACTATTCCTAATCTCTGTGCAGATGGACTCAATATTCTTCTTCTTTGGTTTCATATCGTCTCTCACTATCGGCCTGGTCTCATTCTTAAGTAAAAGCGCAGCCCCACTTCCCTAACCTTCCTGCCTAGCCTTCCGTATGACCTAATTCCTGTGGATATTTAATTCGTACACATCTCCAACCTGAAACCATGTTTCTGCAATGGACACTAAATCATCCGCCTTTGTATGATTTGTGCCACAAGTTCACTGACCTTGATTCGTGTACTACGGGCATTCAGATAAAGTACCCTGACACTCATTGTCCTTCTATAATCTTGGAACCTTTCTGTCCTTTGCATTTTAATTTTCTGTACTCTACTCTCACTTTTCTCATTTCTAACTTTCGCTCTGGTCTCTGGTTCACTTCCCTCTTTCTTTCTACATGGATTCCCATCCCCCTGACATATTAGTTTCAACCTGCACCAACAACATTAGCAAACAATCCCCCGAGGACATTGAACCCAGTCCGGGAGTGAGCCGGGTTGTGTTTTGTACTTCAATGTAAGGAGTCGAAGAAATGAAGGCAATGTGCTAAAGGAACAGATGTACGTGTTTGTATGACAACCTGGGCACTCTGAAACCTGGTCTATCGATGAGCTGGTGGCGAACCACTGTGTTGTTGGCGACAGGTTTCCGACAAGGTGGAGTAAGAGGTGTTGGAATAAAAGCGTGATCATTGTGAAATGGCAAGCTGAAATAATTGACAGACAAGTCACTCGGCGGAGCGCTGTAACTGGTGGAATTGCACAGCACTCAACACCAGGTTCCTCGCTCTGTTACAGACCAGGTGTCACTCTATTTATAGCATCAATATGGATTGCAAATTGTTGAGGCATTGGCTATCACCCACGTACTGATGGACGGACATCGAGATGAAACGTTAAATCTTTCTCCCTGCACACATACTGCCTGACAGGCGGAGTATTCCCCGTATATTATCCGACACCTCTTAAATTAAATCCCACAGTACTACCGATGTCCAGTTTCGGGACACTGCTCTGTGCTAACTGGCTGAGTAACTCGTTCTTTTTCCTGGATCTCTGACTCAGGTCCTTTTCTCACAACCACATAAGACAAAAGTATCATCTGACATATTTGAAGAAGGTTCACACATCGCATACCTCTATTCATGTTTGTAACTTTTCAAGTACCTTTTACATGCGTAAATGTTTCTATATCAAGCAAATAAACAATTTGTATCGGCTTCCAGCGTGTTTGTCAAGTGCTAATTATTTCATCTACCCCAACATAACAGTAAATATAACCTTCAATGGGCTCCAGGATTCTGTTTTCCTCCACATCTAAACTGACGGAACTTGGCATCCGGTGGAATGCAGACCGTTCAACGGGATCTTCCCGTAGTGGATGTGAGTTCCTCCTTCCCCTCTCGTCGAAGTCCAACCCACTTTGAGTTCATGTCACAAGACCATGACATGATGAAGCGATTATATTTGCCCAGAGGTTTGACAGACGACAAAATGAGACGCGGAGGAAGTCTTGTACCAGTGTGTAGGAAAGACACCTGATAAGCTTTAGCGCTCCACACCTCGGGACTCAAGTGACCCTCCGTTGGTAATTAACTGATTAAGTAGCTTTGACGCAAACATGAACGGCGGTTGAGTTCAATCAACTAATTTCTGTGAGGGACGAACGTCAGCTGACGGGTCCATGCGCCCTGCAGCCTCTTTACGAAGACTAAAGAGGATCTTAAGCGGCACTGGGTTGATGACAGATTCCCGGAATCTGCTTCCAACTGCACCTACAAAACATTTTTTCCAAAGTGGCGCAATGCGCTAAATCCAATTGGAACTGAAGAATGTGAGGGTATAAGAAATAGAATCACGATTTGGCCATGTTGCCCATCCTGGCTGTTCCAATATTCAAAGAGCCCGTGGCTGATCTTTCAACGGTGCCATTTTCGACCAGCCTAAGCGTGGACCAGGCGACTACTTTGCCGAGCACCTGCGCTCTATGTGCCGCGACCATCTAGATCTCCCGGTTGCCAACCATTTCAACCCACTCCGCCATTTCCATGCCGACCTCTCCGTCCTCGGCCTCCTCCGCTACCAGGGTGAGACCAAACACAAGCTTGAGGAGCAACACTTCACGTTCCGCATTAGCCTACAACACAACGGCATGAAGGTTGGTCTCCAATTTCAGGTACCCTCCTCCTCCCCTGTCTCTTTCGCTCTTATTCTGATCTACCCAGGTCCTCCTGCACACACCCAATTCCCCCAAAACCCTAATTCCCAGCCTTCCTACTACTCCATCTGCTCCTCGCCCACACCCTCTTCCCTCTCGCTTCCCTCCCGTCACCGTTCCCATCTGCAAATCCCACCTTCCTTATTTGGTACCATGCTCCATCCTCATTTTCTCTGCGATGACATCATCTGCAACCATTTCTAACCTCCACCGATCAGCTCCTAGCCTCTGTCGCGATCACCCTTCCCTCTCACAGCTGACTCCCATCTGTCAATGACCCCTCCTTACCTGGATCCACCCATCACAAACCAGCTCCTGCCACAGTCCTTCACCTCATCTCTTCATACTAGCTATCTCCACTTTGCTATGTCTGTCCAGAAAGGTCTGTACCTCTACCGTACTGCTCATATTTCCTACTGAGATGATGTGTGTGGAAGAAATAACCCTTGGACAACACGCCCGGATCGAAACATGAAAATCATTTAATTGTTTTATAGAGAAGCATTGACCCATGAGAGCCGCACAATTAAGAAATACGCAAAGTGAACGGAGATATGGGATGTGTCGGTATTCTGCAAAAATAAGTGACGTCATATTTTTGTTCAATTGGACAGTTGCAACGGGAACTCAACCAGAGTCTCTGCAAGCAGAACCATAGACCGAGCCGATTAGAGCAGCGATCAGGAAACTAAACAGGCTGCAGGCACTTGATTGAATGGATATAAAGGAGTTTGAAATAAAACGCACAATGCGGTAAATAGTCAATAGGTCAGGCAGTATCTAAGGAGGGAGAACGAGATAACGATTCAGCTGGAGACTTTCATCAAAACCACGGTGACACGTCCATATGAATGACTGAGTTGAGGAGACTCGGGCACCAGAACGAAGGAGGGCGCCTTGTGCAATCCCAGCGCCAACATCCCTCTTGATTGTTCAATCACCTGCCGATTATTACATTTTGCTTTGTTACACTGAGCCCACATTTAATTCTACGTCATTATTTCTGTCTGCTCTGAAACCTGTAACCATGGTATTAATGTGTTATTACTGCCCGTGGTTATTCCTTGTTTTACTCGATGCTAGGGTTAGATAATTCCATATGTATATTTGTCTCCTTAATCCATCCTCTTTGTTTCCTGGACTCCTTACATTGAAGAATTGAGGACTACCAAACGAAGTTCCTTTGCTCTTTATTTTAGCAAATCCTAATGTTTATTATTCACTCCCTGTCCATTGGAAAGTTGCTCTTCCGCCTTCCCGGCTGTTGGCCCGCAAGTCCATCCACGTCCACTTTTGCATTCCTGCCACAGGCTGATAAAGTGATAGTAACATCGGGAGAGTGGCCGGGGAGAAGAAATGTTTGTGGCAGCTGCTGGTTGTGGGATCAGTCACCTAGATTTTCATTCCCATCGTGAATGGTGACAATCGCTCGGTCAGCTGGATGTCCCCCAGAAAAATCTGCTGATGGGTTGTTCTACCCTAAAGCAACTCTTTCTTGCCAAAAGGGAAGTTTGATACTGTAAGCTGCACATTATTGTGACCTGAAACGGGGAAGTCAGCGTCACCTGACCGCATGAGCAGCTGCAGTCCGGTCCAGGCCAAGGGAAAACCGAAGCCAAGCTGACGGTTTGAGAACGACACACTGCAATGGTTTAGGGACTTGCGCAGGTACTGGTCAGAGACGAGCAAGTTTGTAATACTGGTCAAGAGGTCACACAAATCACATCGCATGGCAACGTTGAGAGGGGAAATGTGGGTGCCAGCGAGGAGAGTGTCTATCAGCTTGCTCCATGGGTTGGACGGGAGTGGGCTCTGTTGAAGGAACCAAGTCCAGATGACACCATTGGCTCATAATCCTCAGGGATGTCTCTGTCCTGGGGATGTGACACTCGGGAGGTATCTGAGGGCTACATGCACAACAGTTGTGAAGGAAAAGTGAGAGACAGCGGTATCTTCCTCGATCGGTTGTCCTTCTGCCGTCGCCAATCACCAGCCAACGATCCTCCTCTCGTCACCAATGACGTCATCTGTGGAAACAACACACAGTTCCAGTTCGTGTTTGACCCTCTAAACTTTACCTACTTCTGGCGGTCAACCGTTTTATCCAGCCACTTCATCTGTTCTAAAATGCCACTGGTTCACGGAAAATGATCCCGTAAAAGATCATTGACACCCTCCGTGTCCCCGCCTCCACGCAGACCGACAGTGCTACAGATCCTACATCAGTTCATCACAGGCAACATGTGAGCGGGCACAATCCCGGCCCTGCGTCTGTTACACAATGGCGAGCAATGGGGGAACTAATGGATGAGCTTCCCTTTCAAATAACATTTTGGATCACTTGTCAAATGTTGTCCCACATACCTCCTCAGATCACTGTAAACGGATCGATCTTCCAGCTTCAGTCCCTGTTAAACGTGAAGAAATCTCCATGATTCACAACAAATTGTAACAGAAGCAGTCAATGACAAATAAGGATTTAACGTTCATAAAACAATATCTGGTGTGTATTTGACACTTGGACACTGAACGGAATTGAGGGACATGGGGACCAGGGAGGAAAGCGGATCTGAGACACACATTTATGACATTAAATTGAGGAGGAGGCTCCAGGAGTCGAATTACTGACACTTGCTTGTGTTTCTTGGTGGGGGAAATGGAAGCATTTCCTTCAAGAAAGAATGAACAAAGACGTTCTCTCACCATATAAGTGGAGTTTCCATCTGGTGCATTCGTACTTATATTCTGGATAGAGGAAAAATATATACTGTTGGCAATAACACAAAGAATTCTATGATCTCTCCCCACACATGAACCCGAGAGCATCAATGTTCACATTCTTTACTCAATGATGCACCGTTCGCTCGTTCTGAACTCCGCCTGATTTTAACACAGAGTGATAGCGAAATATTCTCCTTGAGATGAAGTAAACTTCTAAAGTTAATGACACCATTAGTCAGGCTGCAGTAGTACATATGAACACAAGAAATAAGGGCAGGCGTAGGCCATCTGGCCCATCGACCCTGCTCCGCCATTCAATAACATTATGACTGATCCGGCCGTGGACTCAGCTCCTCCCACCTACCTTTCCCTGATAACCTATAATTTCCCTAGCATTCAAAAATCTATCTAACTGCGTCTCAAATATATTCGATGAGATATCCTCTGCTGCTTCCCTTGGCAGATCATTCTCTGGGAAAAGCAGTCTCTCCTCATCTCCATCCTAAATCTATTCCCCGAATATTGAGGCTATGTCCCCTGGTTCAACTCTCAACTACCAGTGGAAACAGCTTTCCTGCCTCCATATTATCTGTGACTTCCATAATTTTACATTTTTCTGTAGGAGCCCCACTGATTCTTCTGAATTCCAGCGAGTATAGTCCCAGGTGACTCAATCTCTCCTCATAGACTAACTCCCTCATCTCTGGAATCAACCTGGTGAACCTCCTCTGTACTGCCTCCAGAACCAGTATATCTTTCCTCAAGTACGGAGACCAGAATTGCACGCAGTACTCCAGGTGCGGCCTCATCAGTACCCTCTACTGTTGCAGCATCACCTGCCTCCTCTTAAATTCAATCCTTCTAGCAATGAAGGCCCAATATTCCATTTGCCTTCTTGCTAAGCTGTTGCACCTGCAAACCAACCGTTTGCGATTCATGCACAAACACTCAGGTCCCTCTGAACAACGGCATGCTGCAACCTTTCACAATCTAAATAATAATCTGATCTATTTTTCCTTCCAAATTGGATGACCTCACATTTACCAACATTGTACTCCATCTGCCAAACCCTTGCCCGCCCACTTACTCTGTGTATATCACTTTGCAAACTCTCCGCATCCTCTGTACAACTTGCTTTTCAAACGGATTTGGTGTCATCAGCAAACTTAGGTACCCTCCACTCTGTCCTCTCTTCCAAATTGTTAATGTATATCGTGAACAGTTGCGGGCTCAGCACCGGCCCCGCTGCACCCTGCTCACCTCTGATTTCCAACCAAAGAAATATCCATATTTCCCAACACTGCCTTCTGTTGGTTAACAATTCTCTATAGATGCTAATGCATTATCGCCAATTCCATGCATCCTTTTATTACGGATACGTCTTTAATGAGAAACCTTATTGAACGCCTTCTGGAAATTCAGGGATACAACATCCACCTGTCCCCTATATCCAATGCGCTCATTGTATCCTCAAAGAATTCCAGTAGGTTTGTCAAAAAGGACCACCATTTCCTCAATCCATGCTGATGCAAACACTTCTATTCATATGTCTCGTTATTTCTTCCTTAAAGATAGCTTCAAGCATTTTCCTGACTACAGAAGTGAAGCCAACTGCCCTATGGTTACCCGCCTTTTGCCCACATTCTTTTTAAACTAGTGGTGTGACGTTTGCTGTCTTCCAATGCGCCGACACCTGCCCAAAGTCCAGAAGATTTTGGTAAATTCTCACAAGCTCATCTACTATTACTTCCGCCATTTCTTTCAGTACCCTGGGACACATCCCATCAGGACCAGAGGACTTGTCTACCTTTCTGCCCACGAGTTTACTTATTTCTAGTTCTTTAGTGACAGCGATGGTGTCGAGTTCCTCACCTCCCATCGCATCCATATCTTCTGTCTTTGCTATCTTAGACGTCTCCTTCACCGTGAAGACCGACACGAAATTGTTGTTCTTGGCCCAGGACATTTCCACGTTAACCAATATTAATTCCCCCTTCTCATCTTCCAAGGGACCTACGTTCACTTTTGCCACCCTTTACCGCTTTGTATAATTATAAAACCTTTTACAATGTGTTCTTGCATTTTGTGCTAGTTTACTTCCATAATCTATCTTCCCTTTCCTTATTGCTTGCCTGGCTGTTCTTTGCTGCTTTTTAAACTTTTCCCAATCTTCAAGTTTCCCACTACACTTGGCGACTCTGTATGCATCAGCTTTCAGCTTGGTAGCTTCTTTTATTTCCTCAGTTGTCCAAGGCTGTCCCTCCCCACTCTCACTGTCCTTGCCTTTAACTGGAATATCCTTTCTGAGCACCATGAAAAATCTGGTTCAAAGTCTTCCACTGTTCCTCAACTGTCCCACCATGTATCATGTGTTTCCAGTATACGCTAGCCAACTCTCCCTCATCCAGTTGTATTTCCCTTGCTTAGACATAATACACTGGTTTCGGAAGGACCTGCTGAGCCCTCCATCTGCATGGGAAATTCAGTCCTACTGTGATCTCCTTTTCCAAGTGGATCCCAAACTACCAGGTCGTTAATTTTACCTGTCTTATTGCACGAAACTAGATCTACGATAACATTTTCCCTTGTAGGTTCAAGGAAGCTATCGCGGATATATTTTATGAAGTCCTCAAGACTTCCTCCACCAACTTGATTCGCCCAATCTATGTGGAAGTTAAGTCCTCCAGGACAACTACCTTTCCATTCTTACATGCATCAGAGATGTTTATTATCTGTGCCACTGTAATGTTATTATGCTGTGGCCGATAGAGAACTCACGCCGGTGACATTTTCCCTTTACTCGTCCTAACCTCCACCCAGATGGACTCAACATTCTACTCCTTCGATCTCATACCGTTTCTGACGATCGGCCTGATCTCATGCTTCATTGAGAGCGCTACCCCACCTTCCCAAACGTTCTGCCTATCCTCATGCATTATCTGATTCCCTTGTATATTTAATTCCCAGTCATCTCTACCCTGCAACCACGTTTCTGTAATGGCCACTGAATCGTACCCATTTCTACTCATTTGTGCCACAAGTTCACTGACCTTGTTTCGAATACAGCTGGCATTCAGATAACGTGTCTTTCAGATTCTCTCAACCTTGGGGCCCCTTGAATTTGACTTTTCTGTACTCCATTCTTACTTTTCTCTTTTCTAACCTTTGTTTTAGTCTCTTATTTGCGGCCCTCTGTCTTTCTGCATGGATTCCCATCCCCCTGCCATATTAGATTTAACCTCCACAACATCACGAGCAAACAATCCCCTAAGGACATTGATCCCAGTCCTGCCCAGATGTGGATCGTCCGGTTTATTCAGGTCCCACCTTCCCAAAAACCGGTTTCAATGCCTCAGGAAATCCTAAACCCTCCCTCCTGCACAACTGCTCAAGCTGCATATTCCTCCAAACTGTACTGAAATTCCTACCATTACCAGCATATTCCTCCAAACTGTACTGAAATTCCTACCATGACCAGCTCCTGGCACAGATAGCAATCCTGAGGTTATTACCTTTGAGGTCCTACTTTGTAACTTATCTCCTGGCTCCCTAAATTCGGATTGCAGGAACTCATCCTGTTTATCACTATATTGTTGGGACCTACGTGCACCACGACAGTGATATGGTGGTTGTTCCTTGACGAGCAACTCGTCTTCTTAAACGTTCCTCATGAGGCACGAGTTTATACCTGACGTGGAAGCAGGGGGTTCAATTTTAACTAATATCTGAAACATGCATGAAAAACTGTGGCCTAAAGTGATGATAATCATGTCCTGCTGCTTGTCATAAACAACCACCAGGCCCAACAAATGATCTCAGACAGAAATCTGCCATTCTTACCCAGCCTTCCCTACCTGTGTGACTCCAGACCCACCCATGTTGTTGACATTAAACTGACTCTACAGATCAAGGTCAAGGACAATCAGGGGCCGACAACAATTGCGGGCGTTGTCATCAACGGCCCTGGCCCGTGAATGGAGAAGATTAAGAAGTCCGACACAGGACTCGGGCATGGAAATCTGATGCCTCCAATTCACAGCTGCCAAATGCAAAATTACTCAAATGGCTGCAAGACAAAATCCCCTCTTCTTAAATCAAAACCTGAGATCATGAATATAATACCAGGTACCAACCTGTTCATTCCTTGGGAAATTTTCATAGGTCTGCAATGTGTTCGCGGTGTTTGTGGCCAATGTGCCTATGGAAATAAAACACATTTAGCCACAGCAGCCAGATGCATCAGGAGAAGTTATTCAGCACAGAGGAAATCTATCCGGCTCCATTCACTGCACCAGCTATCAAATTACTTTCATGACCCCTCCCGGCTATGAGCAGATCAAGATACCTCCAGTAACTGAGACCATATTATGACCAAAATACAGAGAGATTCGCTTTGCATAAACTCGTATTCCCCTTCCCCACTCACATTCTAGTATTGAGTTGAAAAGTTCAACTTATTTAACTGGCAAAACGTGTAGCACAACAGCGGAATCAGTGACCGTTCATTAAGATGCATATATCCAGCTTATGTACCGGGTGACTCGCATTTCATCAGATCAATTCCCAGAGCTAGAGGAAATGTTATTCTTTCCATGGGTACAGCAACAGAGCAGATGAGAAGGAGTTCACTCACTCTTTCCTCCTGAAGTGATGCTCTTGCCATACTTCGCCTGGGGTGGACCTTTCACCCTGAATAAACATGAACAGGTCAAAAAGTGAATTCTGCAGGAAGTTCTTTCCTTAGACTGATGCATCGAGTCAGAACTGCTTCTGAAATCCAATTGACTAGCTTTCCAGTTATTCCTTGAAGCAATTCCAACTATCCGATGCCCTATTTCATCACTGCTCTACCTCAACAGCACTGACTGTGAAGTTGAATCGGGGAAGATTAAGTTATTTGGTCTGGCCATTTGGCCGGCAGTACACTTATTACCCTATAAAGCGTCACATTTACATCGTTATCCGCCACACGTCCGAACACGCCCTGTCCTACTTGATAACGAGACCGGAGGTGCAAATTTACCCACTGCTCCATTGTAACTGGAGTTTGGATTAATTAACGCATGATGTGTGGACAGAGGTTGGTTGTTATCGACAGAGTAAAAGTGAGTCATTGAAACCCCAAGAATCTCACAGAACTAGAAGCCTTTTGCAAGGAAGAATGGGCAAGAATCCCCCAAACAAGAATTGAAAGACTCTAAGCTGGCTCCAGAAAGCGTTTACAAGCTGTGACACTTGCCAAAGGTGGTGTTACTAAGTACTGACCATGCAGGGTGCCCAAACCTTTGCTTCGGGCCCTTCTCCTTTTTTGTTATTTTGAAACTTTAAAAGATGGAGAAAAAAATGTAATCTTACTTAAAATATTAAAGAAATGTGTCATCTTTAAATTTATGCCTTTTGGAAATCGGGTCATCTTTTACTCGCTTAGCTATTCACAGTATCAGAAATTTTGACCAGGGGTGCCCATATTTTTACATAGCACTGTATCTCCTCCCAGCTCCTGATACCCATTCTCGTTCTACCCCACTCTCACCTGCCTATCATCCTCTCTCTGGATACACCTATCACCCGTCAGCTCTTGCTCCACCTCTTCCCCTAACTTTTTAAACTGGCGATCTCCCCTCTTTCTTTCCAGTCCTCGGGAAAACTCTCGACCCGAAACATCAACCCTCCATTTCTCTCCACAGATGCGGCCTGACCCATTGAGATCCGCCAGCTCCTTTGTCTGTAACTTTCTCCATTAACCTCTAACATCGTAAATTCCACTTCATGCAATCAGTCCCTTTGGGGCCACGGGCTTCATGTTATTTCGTCTGATATGTCTGTTATGTGAATGGCACTGGTTCTGAGACTGTAATTTCGAGACCAGTTCTACGTGCATGATCTTGCAATAATTAAAGTTAGAAACAATATTCGGAAGAAAACGCATTTACCCGCCAGTTTTCCTTCCGATCAACCAACCACTCATTCCGCTGATCAGACCCACACCAAGTAGACCAAGGACGATGCCCGCGATGGCACCAGGGCAGAGGGTACAACAGGCATCTGTTAACGGTGCTAACACACACAAACAAAAAATTACATCAGGGAAACAAATTCCTTTCAGTAACAATGTGCATTTGTATGGCGAACACCTTTTTAAAATTAATTTATCAGGGTATATTTAGAATCGTATTTTGTCAAAATCGCTTTTCTCAAAACAGGAATATAACCTCATCTGTTCTGACCCTAAGTGGGGAGATTAAATCAATTGGGGGCTGGCGAATGGCGAAGTCGATTTACATTCTCTCCAGAACATTCAACGTTCCTGACAACATTAAGAAGTCTCATGACGGATCTTTCTTCGTGATTATCCAGTTTGAAATAAGAGGGGAGGGAGACAGGGGGATGTTCGGGCAAGGGAAATGTTTGGCCCTTTAATCAGCGGGAGTGAGTAGAACAAGCAGAGAAATATTCACTCACCTTGTGTGGTCACCGCAACAGTAAACTTACTAACCCAATCGGTAACACAGTTAATAACCCGACATGTATAATTCCCTCTGTAAACCAACTCCCTGACACAAGCGTGAGCTCCTGCCCTGTCTGGGGCGGACTGCTCCCGTTGTACCAGGCATATTCACCACAGGGGACTGACAGAGCGGAGCATGTTAATGTCAGATTTGTTCCAAGATTTGCATCAACTGGAGACTGCGGCAGAATTCTGACCACCTCTGACTCATCTATAAATCGAGAATATGTGTCGACTCTGTACTCAGATATATCAGATACAAACTAACGTTGTTATTTGCCTGCATACTCACAGTAAACTTGCACGTAGGTCTCTCCAGCTCCACTGCTGAAACTGTTGCTGACGATGCACTTGTATGTCCCTGCATCATTTCTATTCACACTAGTTATCGTTAGTTCAGAATTGTCGGGAGATGTAGATATTCTACCGGTTTTCTTGATGCGTTGGTTGTTTTTCAACCATGTCCGCGTCTGAACAGTGCCCAAGGCGTGACAGGTCAGTGCTATGGCATCGACGTTTTCCACTGGAGTGGAATCGTTGGTCGAGACAGTGATGTCAGACACGACCTCTGTAAATAAAATTGAAATGTCGTGATTCAGTTCCATCAGCCACTGTACATCACATTTCACCAGCTCATCGATACCCACCTCTTCACCTGCCTAATCTCCCGCTTCTCGAAACCGCTAACATCAAACATTTCTGATATAACAGAAAGGGTCTGAGCATTGATCCCTGTGGTACATCGCTGGTCACAGACATCCAATCAAAAATATGACCCATAACATATCCCCGGCCTCCTATCAACAAGCTAATTTTGAATGCATTGATAAAAATAAAGCACATGCAAATTTATTTCATGTCCTGATGGCGCTGCTGGAGGCAGTAATTTGTAAAGGGAAAAGAATTCAGGCAGTACCTTTCAAGGGACGTAAATTATATAGGAAAGATAAATCCAACTGGGAATTGCATTTGGAATGAGGTCATGATGAAAACTAGTGCAAGGTTCGAAAGTGTTGATTGCATTCACTATATAGTCACACTGAGAATCCTCACGGCATTACAAGCAGCAGTGGGTAACATGCCTTCAGTCTGGAGTTAATGCCACTTGAACCGGCAAACCCGGTGAAACCATCTCATGCTGTGTCTGTCAAGATGTGGCTCCTGATTCACAGAATCCATTCCAAATAAAGGTAAGGTCAGGATCCATGATGGTCGACCAAAGTAACTGATGCAACACAGTCGTCACTTCGCATCGATGCAAACCATCAGATGAATTATGGCACAGAGCATAGAAACAGTCCATTCAGCCTAAACAATCCGTGCTAATCTCTAAACTCGTCCTCACCGTCTTCGTCCAACTCTCTCGGTGTAATTATCGACTCCCATCGTCCTCAATGCTTTTCAACCTCTAACTAAATGCCACGACCGGTGGAACCATCCTCACAAACAAGGCTCAAGGACAACTTCTGTCTCGCTCTTATAAACTATTCAATGGTGCCCCAGCACGAGAATATCTCGTTTTTTTATTTATAGCGTGGTAAAAGGCCCTTCCGGCCCAACGAGTCCGCGCCGCCCATTTTAAACCCCATATTAACCTTCCCGTACGTCTTTTAGAATGTGGGAGGAAACCGGAGCACCCGGAGGAAACCCACGTAGACATTGGAGAGAACGTACAAACTCCATACAGACAGCGACGGGAGTCGACCCCTATCGCTGGCGCTGTAATAGCGTCGCGCTAACCACTACGCTACGGTGACGCCCCTCAATTGTCCTCACAATCTACCTCGTCATGACCTTGCACCTTACTGTCTACCTGCAATGCACTTTCTATGTAGCTGATATACTTTATTCTGCATTCCGTTATTGTTTTCCCTTGCACTACCTCGATGCACTGTGTAATGAATTGATCTGTATAAACGGAATGCGAGGCAGGTCATCACTTTACCTCGGAACATGAGACAATAATAATAATAATAATAAACCAACAAACCAGCATTTGGGGCACAGTTCTATCTGGGCGTGCAACACACTGACACTCAGATAATTTTTTCCCCTCAATTTCCCATTGATTTTTCTGCTGACTCTACAGTTGACGGTGTCCAGATCATCCTCTCCCAAGAAGGGGGATTCGTCCTCTTCACGTCCACTCCTTTCACCATGTTAAGTATTACAGGACTTCAAACTGGAACAGTAACAGTTACTCTCCGCACATGACTGCCTGACGCGCTCCGCTGCTTGTGATCAGACAACATTTTTAAAGGTCGCCCCTTGGCCTGCTTTTCACTCGAGAAAACAGACTCATCCTTTTGCTGGAGCTCAGAACAGTTAGTTTAATCAAATCTATGCCCCGGGGCAGGTTAATTTGACAAGGCTGAGGACGAGACTAAGGCGTCCATTTCCAGTTGTCCTGGGAGGCAAAGTGACCGACTGCACTCATCGTTTATCGGCCTCCGTCACTGACGTGATCAGTGTTGAGATTTTCATTTGACAGTACACGGGCAATAAGAGGTTTGAGACTGAGGGCTAAAACTGTTCGACATTTTCATTCCATAACTTCAACTGGAAAGACTTAACTGCAAATAATAAAAAGGGTCATTTCTAATTCGATCAGAAAAAGGAATTCCGAGTTGAATTTTCTTAATCAACACCCTTATTCTTCAACATGCAGAATTGTGGATAGTTACTGTATACTGAATCGATATTCTGATCAGATTCAGACGATTAGTTCAATCACCCAGTGTGCACCATCACCGTTGAACACATCACGACAGGAAGGGGAGAAATGGATCACCTACCGAGCACAATTATTTGCACGGTTGAGGCAATGTACCTTCCTGTCATACGGTTATAGGCCTGACAAGTGTAGTTCCCCATGTCCCCAACAGAAATAGTCTCAAGGATGAGCTGTTGCCCAGTTTGTAGATAGGATCCGTTCAGATACCAATCCAGATCAGCAGCTGGGCTCGACTGTGCGAAACATGTTGACGTGATGGTGCTTCCGGCAAAGCGAATAGCGGAGTCAGCGTCAGTGGTGACATGTGGACAATCCGGTCCGTCTAAAACAAACGCACAAAATGGATTGCGGTCATTTGCACAAACGGAAATTGCAACAGAGAAGCAGAGCGGGAGAGGAACAGGAGCCCATCACCACAGAGAGTGCACACCAACACGGATTCTATTAGTGCAAACAGAGCGCCAGTTTAATGGTCACCGTTACTGAGACTGGGCTTTTCATCTTGACGTTCCCGATTTGAACTTAAGTTCCCCAGCTACTGAGGTAGATTCGGACACGTCTCCCATTCGACTGTCCAATAATTCTGGCGTTGATCTAAAGAGGTCATCACTGTGCTACCGTCCCCACTTTCCCTCTCTCGGAACCCTGTGCCCAGCAGGACTGGCGATACACTGTTCAACGATTGATCTCTCGGGACACTTACAGTAAACATTAAGATAAAACGGGTCGCTTGTCCTTCCACTAATCAAGTTATCTGCACGGCAGCTGAACGGTCCATCTGTCCGTAACACTCGAGGAATAGTGAATGTGCTATTACCGGCACCCAGTTCAAACCTGCCACCAGGAATTATAACGATATTGTCTTGAAGCCACAGATAAGAGACCTCTGTGCCTGTTGCGATGCAGGTCAATATCACGGTGCGGTATTCTACTACGTCGGTGGCAGTGGATTGCATGATGGGTTTGGAAACAGGCTCTGTGAACACATGAGCTTAGTTAGTGCACAAGACTTGAAGACGCAAATCTGGAAGATTATAGATTCTGTTCCAAATCTGAAAGATGAATTTGCGCATCGACTGATTTACAATGCAGAATAAGAAAGCATTAAAAATACTTATATTCTACCGAGAGCGACATATCCGTTGAGCTAAGTATTGAGATGCAGATACTGCGCTGGAGACAGGTCACTTCTTTCGTCACCCACAGACCTGGATTTTATTTTAATTCTCTCGCCGGGGGTTGGGGGGTAGCCAATACTCCCAAAGTTATAGATTTATGCACCACCACACAAAGAGGCCCTTCGGCGCAACGAGTCAATGCCGACCAAGTTGTCTGGCCGAGCCTTTCCCGTTTGCCTGTCTGAACTTCTTTAGAACTTTGAAATTGTACCCGCCTCCACCACCTCCTCTGGCAGTTTGTTCCATATATCCACCAGCCTCTGTGTGATAAAGCTGTCCCTCAGGTCCTTTTCAAATCTTCCCACTCTCACCTTACACCGATGTCTTTTACATTTAGACTTCCCTACCCTGCTGACCACCCACCTTACTGACCACCCCCCTGGCTTTGGTCTCAGCCTATGCAGCCTCATCACTGAAAGAGCCACCCCCCCCCCCCATTCCTGTGACTTCCTCGTGAATCCTTTCTGTACCCTTCCCAGCTGAAGGACACCCTTCCTACAGCTGGGCGACCAGAACAAGACACGGTATTGCAAGTGCGCACTCACCAATATGACTTGGACAGCTGTAACATCACGTCCCAACTCCAATACTCAATGCCCTGACCGATGAAAGCAAGCACGCAAAGTGCCTTTTTCACCACCTTGTCTACCACTTTCAGGGACTATGTACATGTACACCTCGGTCTCTCTGTTCTACAACACTATCCTGGACCATGCCATTTACTGTGCAACTCCTGGTCTGGTTTAAATTACCAAAATGCAACACCTTGCATTTGAGTTCAGTTACATCTGCCTTTCCTTGGCCCATTTCCTCGGTTCATCTGGATCCTGTGGTAATTTAAGATAACTTTCTTCACTGTCCACATCACCAACATTGGTGTCGTCCGCAAATTTACTAACCACCTCCTGAACAGCCCTTTCCATCTCCCTGGGCGACAGACGCTGATCATCTCACATTCCTTCCCTTTATTCGCATCTGCTGACCTCCTGCATTTCTCTCCCAGGTAAAGTCGAGAGAGCTGCTAGACAACCACTGACGAGGCCCCCAAGCCAGGCTGGATAAACTGCTCCAACGGCGAGCGATAAATGTTGGTCTCAGCGCTCGGAAAACTGCCTATTTTTCTCAGCCTGCGATGGTATCAACAGCACACAAACCAGAGGACCGATGGGACCTCAGTTATCATCTTTATCACAAATCAAGTGTCGTGAGAAGTGCAGCGTTCACACGGCACCTCGGCAGAGGCGGCGCCGAGAGGCAGAAGTGGGGTTTGACGTTCCATCGCTCCACCTGATGCACTCAGCCAACTGCGCCTGCGCAAACTGACAAACCCCTCTGCTGTGAGCACCTCACATTGAACAGGCGGATGCGGGTGTCGGGAGTGAATGGCTTCAATAGACAAATTCCAGGTGTTCATTTATGAGGAGACAATTCATTTATAGAGCTGCTGCAATTCACGTTGGGCATTCGGTCCTTCAACCTCTGCTAACAAAACAAGAATGTTTTTGTCAATCCCCTTCCCCTTCCCGACAGATTTTCTGTCCATACTTTTATTAGACTGAATCGACACTATTTCCATCCCCTAATTTTAACTCACTGTCTCACCCAAACATACAACGGAGAACAGTATAGCACATGAACAGGCCCTTCGGCCCGCCATGGTGTGCGGAATCAATTAAACTAGTAATTAAACGTCGATGTAAACTGAGCCCTTCTGCTTGCACAATGTCCATATCCCTCCATTGTCTGCACATCCATATGCCTGTCCAAGAGCGTCGTAAATGACTCTCTCGTATCTGCCTCCACTACCACCTCTGGCAGCACATTCCAGGCACCCCCACACTCTGTGTAAAAAGTACTTCCCCGCACATCTCGTTTGATCTTACCACCACCAACCACCAACACCACCCCCCCCCCCCACACACACACACACACACACACACCTTAGATACATGTCCTCTGGTATTAGACATTTCGACCCTGGGAAATAGGATACCGGTTGTCTCAATGACTGTTCCTCTCATAATGTTGTAAATCTCTATCAGGTCTCCCCTCAGCCTGCGCCGCTCCAGAGGAAACAACCCAAACTTGTCCAACCTCTCCTTATATCATATGCCCTCTAATCCAAGAAGCGTCCTGATAAACCTCTTCTGCACCCTCTCCAAAGTCTCCATATCCTTTTCGTAATGGGGCGACTCGAACTGAATGCAATACTCCAGATGCGGCCTAAACAGAGTTTAAGAAACTGCAGCTTCCCTTCCTGACTCTTGAACTCAGTTCCTCGTCTAAGAAAGGCAAGTATGTCCTACTTCTTCATTATGACCCTACCAACTTGCGCAGCCACTGTCAGGGAGTTATGCACTTGGACCCCAAGATCCCTCAGTCGACCAACGCTGTTAATAGCCCTACCATTGAATGTGTACTGTCCCTTTACATTTGATCTCCTAAAGTGCAGCACCTCACCATTGGCCGAATTTAACTCAATCTGCCATTTCTCCGCCCAGATCTACAATTGATCTTCATCCCGCTGCATCCTTTGGCAAAGTTCCTCACTATCCACAATGTCAACAATCTTTGTATCTCTGCGAATTTACTAATCCACCAATCCACGTTTTCATCCAAGATACATCGATCTGTGCAGCACACAACCGGTCACGGAACTCCAGCTAGAATCGGTTCCATAGACCACTCCCTGCTGTTATCTATGGGCAAGCCAATTCTGAATCCAAACGGCCAAGTCAAAGTGGATTCCACGCGTCTCAATATTCTTGAAAAGCCGACCATGTGATACCATGTCAAATGCCTCACTAAAATCCATGTAGACAGCCTCTACAGCCCTACCCTCATCAATCACCTTTGTCACCTCCTCAGAAAACACAATGAAGACAGTAAGACACGATTTGACATGCACAAAACCATGCAGACCGTCCCTAATTAGGCCATGGTTTTCCAAATTCTCGAAGATCTCATACCTTTGAATCCTCTCCAACAGCTGCCCACACAATGACGTGAGACTCACCGGTCTGTAATTACCAGGATTATCCACAGTTCCCTTATTAAACAATAGAAAAACATTGTCTACTCGCCAGTCCTCCGGGACCTGCCTGTAGCTGGAAAGGATACGAAGATCTTGGTCAAGAGTCCCGCAATATCATCTCTTGACTCTCTCAATAAACTGGGGTATATACATCAGGTCCTGGGGACATCCACCTTAATTTCTTCCAAGCGACCCAACACTACCTCCTCCCCTCCTCCTTAATCTCAAAATGCCCTCGCATATTAGCACTCTCCACAGTGATATCACCATCATCCACGCCCTTCTCCTTGCTAAATACAGAAACAAAGTATTCACTTACAACTGTGATGTTGTTCCTCATTGATAGTGCCTGCCTCCTCCCCCCCCCCCCACACACACACACACAATCACACAATACTCTTTTAGTCTCTGCATTGTCCACAACATCATAGTTCCGTGTATTGATTCATGCTCCATGTTTATCACCCATACCCCTTACACTCATGGCATTGAAATAAACGCACCATTCCGTCCGTCCCATCGTGTCTATTACCATGATCCTGCCTGTCCTTCGTTACAGAGTTACTGGTTATGACACTTTGGTCTAAGTCTTCCACTTTATTACCTGGTACTCTGCTTCCCATCCCCCCGCCAAACCAGTTTAAAGACTCCCACGCAGCACTTGCGAACCTCCCGGCCAGTATATCGGTTCCCCTCCAGTTAAGGTCACCCGTCCCTCTTGTGCCGGTTGTCCCTGCCCCAGAAGAGATTCCAATGACCCAAGAACCTGAAACCCTGCCCGATGAATCAGCTCCTCATCCACACATTAATCTGGTCTACCATTCAATACCTGTCCTGACTAGCAGCTGATCCAGAGTAATCCAGAGATCACTACCTTCGAGGTTCTGCTCTTCAGTTTCTTTCGTAACACCATATCTACACTGAGCAGGACGTCTTCCCCCTTTCTTCCTAGAATGATGTCAATGTGCAACACGATATTTGGCTGCTCACCCTCTTGCTTGAGAATGTTCTACAGCGCTCTGAGACATCCTTGACTCTGGAACCCGGGAGACAAAACACCGTCGTGGCCTTCCTTTTGCAGCCACAAAATCTCTTGTCTGTCAACTATCGCAATTGGACTTCACCCTCCCCGCTAAGCCTCAGAGCCGGCCACATCACCGATGACCTGCCTGCTGCGGAATACGGAAAAGAAAGGACTTTCAGGTACTAGGGTTCAAAATCGACCTGGGGGAATGTCAACGAAATGGTCTTCAGCATTCCACATGAATAAAGAAGTGCAGATCAATTCAATACAGACAAGGGTCACTTGGCAATGAGAATGATGATTGAAAAATACAGGTCAGCACAGAGGAGAATTTCTAACGCACACATGATTAATCCAAACCCATCAATATAACCTTTCTTTACCGGCAATGAAACAAAGTGCAAAGTAAGTATCGATGTTGTTAAACTAATTAAAGTTGTTATCACACACAACAAACAAACTCATATTGGCTATTATCATAGGAACGTCCGTTGCAAGCCCAAAGCTGTATACTAATACCTCGAGGATACTTTGCTCAAAACTAGGCTATACCATACCAGGTGCTGAAAGTGTATCAACAAATACACTGTCTCTGACTTTACATTACAGAACTCCGACTCATCCACCACCTCTCGATATAATACATACCTAGGACGAGAAAGTCTCGTTTTGTTAAACTCGATCGTTTGGTTAGATTATTAAACGCCTCACAAGTGTAACTGCCAGTTTCATTCATGGATAAGTCTACAAGAAATAGGCGCTGTCCAATTTGTTGAAGAGATGAACCATTGAAATACCACTGGAATTCAGCAGCGGGGTTCGATACAGCTGAACACGAAAAAAATACGTTTGACCCGGTACCGTGCGCGGCATGTTCTGGGCTGACGGAAATGGTTAGATTTTCCGGTCCATCTAAAACAAATACACAGTCGTTTTACAGAATGTCACCCAGGATTCTAAACCACATCGCCATCCCGTCACCAGGCAACTCCATCCGTCTCAATACAGAGAAGCCACTGCACCACTCAGGCTATCCATTCCCAAATGATCACACTCAGAACAGAAGAAATCGGTATGGAAACACCACCTTTCAGCAGATGATGGCCACTTGCACAAACTATGATGCAATCTGCTCTGCCAGACAAGTGCAGAGTTATCTGGACATCATACTTGCTGTGAAGTCAGCAAGTTCTGGAGGACAGTGGCCGGTACGACCTTTATCCTGAGGGGGCAGCTGTCGTCATGGTGAAAAGCCACCTGGCAGAGAAGGGGCTGTTTCTGCTCGGAAGGATGGTGGGGCAACGTTTGCTTTTGGTGCAACCTCCCGACTCTCCAGTGAGGATTACAAACGACTCTTGTGCGTAGAACATAAAATGGAAAACCGTTGTTTTTCCCTTGCTTTATTCCTGCACCACTCCTGCATTTCTCCCGACATAACAAGGTAAATGAATTGACGACAGGACCTGCTTTGTATTGAATTCATTAATTTGTGTGTTGCAGGATCGTTTGCAAATTTTGTCTCTCAACAGCTTTAATTCTATCCAAAATCAATAAGGCTCAACATCAACATTTATGAAACTACGGGACTTATTTTGAAACTTGTCTAGTTCATTTATGCCCTTCAGGAAAACAAATAAGCTGCAGGACACAATCAGAATCCATCCGTGATCCCAATCCACCCTTTCTTCTCAATCGAGGCTGATTGGACAGGACAATGTTTTCGTCTTCATTTCTCCAGGGGAATCAACCATCACTGCTTGGACCAACATTCATTGTTCATTCTTAATTTCTTCCGGATTAAGTGTTAGCAAAGAGCCGCCAACATTGATGAGCCTGAAGCCATGTTGAGGACAGGCATGTTACTGAGGACAGATTCCCTTCCCCGAGGACAATAGTGAAGACAATGTTTGTAACCACTTTCCTGCAAATCCCTGACCTCCACTATGGCCACAGTATGTTATTCCTCTCACGTCCGTGTGGATTTAGCAAGTTTTCCCTAGGAAAGTTTTGACTTTGCCCGGGTGCTCCGGTTTCCTCCCACAGTCAAATACGTTTAGGTTGGTTGATGAATCGGTCAGGGCGAATTGTCCACAGTGTGTATCTGAGTAGAAGAATCTTGAGATTCTACCACTCAGATACACAATCAGAAAATTGTTGATCAGAATGTGCGGAGAATTAAAAGATGACATTAAAGAAAAATCTGTGTAATGAAATAAATAAAAGTACGTTCAGGGAAACGCATCAAAATTAACTGAAAACATTGAATAAAATTTCGAAACAAGTAACTTTGCCATTAAATCAGGATCCAAGGACCTGCATCTGACGGTACTATTTTGACGCCTTATTTTGAAGAGTGAATTTGACAATTGTATGTTTTTTGGTTTTATTTTGTGGGTTACACGTTCCTTGGAACATGGCTTGTCCTCTGGTTGTCTGCCAAGTTGAAGACGGGCTTGAGGGCTGAAATGTAGATTGTTTCCACACCAACGCGCGCAGTTATACAGAAACAGCCAAAGGAAACTAACAGATATTAATCAAAGGAAGAAACGTTCACGTGGACATAGTTCCATGGTCGTAAGGATGGATTTGGTCAATACAGATATTAAAATAGCCTGAAAAGGAGAAAACGGAATTTTCTCCCGCTCCCCATCGACCAATTGGTTGAAATTATTCAATCGAACCTCATGCCAGTGAAACCCAGTACATTCGCAGAGATATGATTCAATATTTCACACACTGTTAGATCACACGGAACACCACAGTGGCACTTACAGCGAATGTTTAGTAGAAATGGATCGCTGGTGTTCCTATTCACCAAGTTGTACGCATCGCAGGTGAATTCCTCGTCCGATTTCAGCACCCCAGAGATCGTCAAGTGCTGTTGTTGGAACTCAGGGTAATCCTACCGCCAGCGCTAACTGTCTTATTGTTCATAAACCACAGATACGAAACATCCGTCCCATTTGCGGTGCACGTCAAGCTAACTGTGTCATTGTATTATACTGGGTTGGTGTCATTGGATGTAATAACGGGCTTAGAAACAGGTTATGTTAAAACACAGCAGATCATGAAATACTTGTAATATAATGTGCAGGAAGTATATCCCCAAAGAATATGTATCACATGAAGCAACATACTGCAGATACTGCAAATCAGAGACGAAAACACAGAATGTTGTAAATACTCATATTAGACCAGTCAGCGGCGCTGGGGAGGGAATCCCCGTTAAACATTCAGGTGGCCGATTGAGAACTGAACATCGGCTGCCACTTGGAGAAACATTGCATTTTCATAAACTCGGTGTGAAATAAAGCAAAAGTTCTTATCGCTTGAAGACCATGACAATTCACCATTGAAATAAGTGAGACACAAGTGTGAGCAGACAAACGAGTAGGGGCTCTGAAACACAATTACTTTACAGCCTCAGTTAATAATGTCGTTGACAAAACTAAAGTTCGCCACAGGGACGGCAGAACAGCTCCACATCCTTGATACATTGCGCATTCTAATCATCATCATTGTTGTCATGGTACAGTACTGTGGTTTGCTGTTAGTTTTGAATACATAATCAACAGCGGGCGGTTACATTTCCCCATTCCTGCACTTCACAATGCTCAAGCAAACAATCACGTACATGTAAACAAACCTGAGCCCCACAGACTCCGTGTAAATCAAACCATCCAACATGAAGCCTCCTGGTCAGATTCATAATTTGCAGGTTTCATTGTACATGTTGGTGTAATTGGCCAATTGAGCAGGAACAAGTAATGTTGTGGGTAATTCCATGGAGATCGTGACTTAACACTTGGTGTCAAATATCCTCAGCCATTTCTAACAATGGATGAGCGAGGGAACACATGATCCGTCAATGATTGACAGAAAACTAAAGAAGCATAATCCTGGATCATGGCGCTATCCATCAACTTTCCCGGGTGGAATCAAACCCACATTGTTTTGACATGCACGTTTAAAAATGTAACCAAGATGTCATGCATGGTTTAGAAAGTTCGTATAAGATTTCTAAATCTGAAAACAAGGAAATTGAATGACTTCATTTCCATTCCAGTCCTTAGGTTTGGAAATAATTAATAAGTATTCACTGCCTGTGGCAGTTACAGTCAGACAATGTTTGGAATGTGAGGTCGCATTTCCCTCTTTCACCAGCACAGAACTATACCCGGCACAACGCATCCTCTATCAGGCCTCAACACTCAAGATGTGGGGCGTGTTTTATTCTCTTTCTCTCTTTACACTATCGTTCTTAAAGCCCAATGAGGGCACCGGGAAAATTCTGGTGGTTCTCTGGCCCATCACGGCCTGCAGGAGCAAGACAAGAACAATCACAATAAATGAATAATTGAACCCAGATCCAGGCAATCCTGTGCACCTGGTGCGCCGATCATTTTGCAATCACGAAGCTGAGGAACTACTCGGGTGTACGGACAGAGCAATGGAACGCAGGACATGTAAAGACCTGTCTAATGGGAGGATATTCTGGTCAGACCACGCACCGAGTTCATAACAGTCAGAACCCCGATAGGAATCCACTCATCCAATCATCTCCATTCCAGCTGACGACGAACTACTCAGGCTCGCCCCGTTTCCCAGTTCACATCCTACGAGCCCGTGTCGGCCCCGAGTTCCTGCCTCACCGCTGGGTTAAATATGCTCAAATATTCGTCAAAAAGCCATGTCGGTCGCAAGGTGTCAATTGCCGTAATGTGTACGTGAGCGGTAGTTTCTGGGGGTAAGTTGGTGGGAATGTGGGGAGAATAGAATGGGGTAAATAGAAAGAGGTGCTTGGTGGTCGGCACAGACTAGGTGGGCCGAAGGGCCTGTTTCCGTGCTGCATGGCTCCATGACTCTACCCCCCTCCACAATCCTGCCTCAATTCTCCTCCCAGTTGAATTTTCTACTCATAGAACAAAATCTTTCTGTGGGCATTTGATGATTCCAACACTGCGGCCTTTTCTGTTGGAACGAAAACAAATCTAATTTCTTCGATCTTACTTCACTGTGAAACTTCAGCAATTCCTCCCAATTCCTTTTCGCAGCATCCAGTGTTGTCACTTCATTCCTGCTCTGTGAGGACAAGAACTGTACACTGTGCTCCTTCTGTGCACAAGCTGATGATTTGCACAGGTCTAGTGTGACTTTCCCACTCACACATTCGATGTTACAGAGTCATGGAGTTCTGCAGAAACAGACCACGTTCTGGCCAATAACTGCAAGTCTCCAGTGTGCTTTCAGAACCACTTCATCTACCTCCTCATCTACCATCTATGGGCATGCACTCCCGGTCCCTTCGGTCCCAGTTCACAGGAATCACACAACAGAGATGAGATCTGGGTAATACGGCCGAGGTCATGGGGAAACCAAAGAACTAACTGACAGAGAAATTGCACGACGCCTTTATTTCCAGCGAAAACCAACGTACGTCTGACGTTGTTTGTCACTAGAATCAACGGCCCAATTCACAGAACAGTGTAGTTGGGTTACACGGTGCTACCGGGCTGAGACGGACGTTGAGCGTCTCTGTGCTGGATACCCCACGATACAATCAGACGCCTGCACAAACTAGGAAGCGTGGCCCTTGAGTGAATGAACGCTGCAGAGCCGGATGGGAACGCCGTCCCAGGGGAGCATGGACGTGCTGATGAAGGGCAATGCCCAAAGGGAGAGGAAGGAAACATAAGACAGATACTGGGAAACTGAATTGCGAACAGAAAATGCAGGTAATGCTCAGTAGATCAGGCAGCGTCTGCAGGGGTGGGTTACAGGTTTCTGATTATTTCTCAGAACCATAAAGTCAGAAACAAGCCTCACGTCGAGAGAGAAGGGGTGGAAACGACAGAGGGGTGTGTCTATGATGGGGCGGAGATCACGGTTGCCTGGGGAACCCCCGGGGTCTTCAAAGAGCCGAGGTAGCTAGTGAGGTTCCACAGATGGTTTCTGCTGTTTTGTTGCCAAACACTCTCCAGGCCTGTCAGGGACACTTCTGCCAGGGAGCTGTCAGGGAGACCTCACTAAAGTGCTGAGTGTCTTGGAACCATAGAACCATAGAAAAATACAGCACGGTAAACAGGCCATTCGGCCCTTCTAGTCTGTGCCGAAACTTTATTCCGCTCGTCCCATTTACCTGCACCCAGTCCATAACCCTCCAGACCTCTCCCGTCCATGTATCTATCCAATTTACTCTTAAAACTTAAAAGTGAGCTCGCATTTACTACATCAGATGGCAGCCCCTTCCATGCTCCCACCACTCTTTGAGTGAAGAAGTTCCCCCTAATGTTCTCCCTAAACCTTTCCCCTTTCACCCTAAGGCCACGTCCTCTCGTACGTATCTCTCCTAATCAAGGTGGAAAGAGCCTACTCGCATTTATTCTGTCTGTACCCTCCCTCATTTTGTAAACCTCTATCAAATCTCCCCTCATTCTTCTACGCTCCCAAGGCATAAAGTCCTAACCTGTTCAATCTCTCCCTGTAACTCAACTCCTGAAGACCCGGAAACATTCTAGTAAATCTACCCTGCATTCTTTCAAACTTACTGATATCCTTCCTATAGTTAGGTGACCAGAACTGCACACAGTACTCCAAATTTGGCCTCACCAATGTCTTATATAACCTCACCATAACATCCCAGGTCCTATACTCAATACTTTGATTTATAAATGCCAGGATGCCAAAAGCCTTTTTTACAACCCTGTCTACCTGTGACGCTACTTTCAGGGAATTATGTATCTGAACTCCCAGATCCCTTTGTTCCTCCGCACTCCTTAGTGCCCTACCATTTACTGTGTATGTCCTTCCAAAATACAACACCTCCCACTTGTCTGCATTAAATTCCATCTGCCATTTTCTTGCCCATTTTCCAGTTGCTCCAGATCCCTCTGCAAGGTTTGAAATCATTCCTCGCTGTCCACTACGCCTCTAATCTTAGTGTCATCAGCAAATTTGCTGATCCAATTTACCACATTATCATCTAGATCATTGATATAGACAACAAACAACAATGGTCCCAGCACAGATCCCTGAGGCACACCGCTAGTCACAGGCCTTCAGTCTGAGAAACAATTGTCCACTATCACTCTCTGTCTTCTCTCACACAGCCAATTTCCAGTCCAGTTTACAACCTTTCCATGGATACCCAGTGTCTGAACCTTCTGAACTAACCTCCCAAGTAGGCCTTGTCAAAGGCCTTACTAAAGTCCCTGTTGACAACATCCACAGCCTTCCCTTTATCTACTTTCTTGGTAACCTTTCTTGGTCTTCTCTAATGCTTGTGTATTGGAGGAAGTTGGATAACTCCTGGTCCCCGAGAGACGTCTCCTCCAGGTTGGAAAATAGTTCAAGTCAGCTGACCTTGATCCTGGGGTTCAGCTGCTCTCGATAAACGAATGCAGCAATGCGAAGCAGACACTGAGATGTGGCAGAGATTAACTCGGCATCCTGGAATGATGCAGAGATCAGGACACGAGAGTGCCGGTGACCCGGACCTCCCGCGGAGCAGCTCACCTGCGATTTTGTGTTTGAGGGGTGAGTTGGTCACAGACCTCAGTGAGGATTAAGTTTGAGAGCGAGGCCCTCAAATTGCACGCTTTCGGTGGTACTGAGGCCAAGAAAACCCGGAACATCACCGAGTTTCTCTCACCTTTCAGCTCACTGAGGTTAAAACTTTCTCTGGGGGCAAACATTGGCGATTCACCAGAGGGACGTCATTTAGCGGGCCGCAAAATCCCGCCGACACTTCCCATGGTGTTCGGGGCCGAAATCACGTTGAAATGAGGGGACTTTGGAGAGCGGAGGACCAAGTGTAACTGGCTGTAGTTCTCTGCAGTTTGTATTTTAACAATGGCACAGTCACAGAGAGCAGAGAGACGAGCGGTCTGAAAAGAAGGATCGGCCATCTTCACACGGCGCCGCTTTCTGCACCCATAGGCACCCTCTCCCCGAATCCGACCGGCCGGCCGATGCCTGTTCGGGAGGGACCCCAAACTGAATCGAATACGGATCTATCCTATCCATTCGATATAATTTCTCTTTCCGAAAAAGTGAATTCTCCAACAATTGAGTTAGATAGTAAAGGTTAAATTGTATTCATTCACACAGGAATAAAATTAAAATAAAAGTCCGGAAATAATGATTGAACAGGACCAACGTCTCACTCACCAAGGACCCGCAGAGTAATGGTCGCTGAAGCTGAAGAGCCGCTCTTTGTAAGCATGTTCACGATGTACTCCCCGCTGTCAGACATGTTGACCGACCTCAGCAGGAGAGATCCGTTGGAGCTGAATAACTCAGCCCGTGATTGGTACCCACTACCATAGACCACATTTGCATTGATCCACTGGAGGACTAATTTCCCATAGAAAGCCCAGCTCCCACTGGTGACCTCGGCCGACGGCCGCACTGAAAATAACGCATTTCCTCCGACGGTCACATTGATCCGGCTGTGTTCTGCGTGGACGGTAAAAACCTGAGACTCACCTGAGGAAGAGAAATTCGTGTGAGGGAAAAGCGAAAGAAACGGAGCGACTCGAGAGTTTGCACTTAGCTCAATAATTAGATCGTCTCTGGGAAGCTCATCTGCTTTTCTACAACCATCCGCCGCTGTGGTGATT